>NW_027001632.1:0-7258 GCF_036934945.1 Oncorhynchus masou masou
ATGGTGGTGTGAGTAATGTAGTGTAGTAAACAGTGTGAGAATGGTAGTGTGAGTACTGTAGTGTAGTAAACAGAGTGAGTATGGTAGTGTAGTAAACAGAGTGAAGTGCAGTAGTGTAGTAAACAGAGTGAGTACAGTAGTGTAGTAAACAGAGTGAGTACGGTAGTGTAGTGAACAGAGTGAGTGCAGTAGTGTATTAAACATAGTGAGTATGTAGTGTAGTAAGCAGAGTGAGTATGGTAGTGTAGTAAACAGAGTGAGTACAGTAGTGTTGTCAACAGAGTGAGTACGGTAGTGTAGTAAACAGAGTGAGTACAGTAGTGTAGTAAACAGAGTGAGTACGGTAGTGTAGTAAACAGAGTGAGTACGGTAGTGTAGTAAATAGATTGAGTACAGTAGTGTAGTAAACAGAGTGAGTTCTTGAGTGTATTAAACAGAGTGAGTATGGTTGTGTAGTAAACAGAGTGAGTATGGTAGTGTAGTAAACATAGTGAGTAATGTTGTGTAGTGAAACAGAGTGAGTACTGTAGTGTAGTAAACAGAGTGAGTACTGTAGTGTAGTAAACAGAGTGAGTATTGTAGTGTAGTAAACAGAGTGAGTACTGTCGTGTAGTAAACAGAGTGAGTACGGTAGTGTATGAAACAGTGAGTACGGTTGTGTATTAAACATATTGAGTACTGTAGTGTAGTAAACAGAGTGAGTACTGTAGTGTAGAAAACAGAGTGAGTATGGTAGTGTAGTAAACAGTGAGTACGGTAGTGTATTAAACATAGTGAGTACGGTAGTGTACTAAACAGAGTGAGTATGGTAGTGTGAGTACTGTAGTGTAGTAAACAGAGTGAGTACTGTAGTGTACCAAACAGAGTGAGGATGATAGTGTGAGTACTGTAGTGTAGTAAACAGAGTGAGTACAGTCGTGTATTAAACAGAGTGAGTATGGTAGTGTAGTAAACAGAGTGAGTACAGTAGTGTTGTAAACAGAGTGAGTACGGTAGTGTAGTAAACAGAGTGAGTACAGTAGTGTAGTAAACAGAGTGAGTATGGTAGTGTAGTAAACAGAGTGAGTATGGTAGTGTAGTAAATAGAGTGAGTACGGTAGTGTAGTAAACAGAGTGAGTACAGTTGTGTATTAAACAGAGTGAGTATGGTAGTGTAGTAAACAGAGTGAGTACAGTAATGTAGTAAACAGAGTGAGTACGGTAGTGTATTAAACAGAGTGAGTATGGTAGTGTAGTAAACAGTGTGAGTACTGTAGTGTAGTAAACAGAGTGAGAATGGTAGTGTGAGTACTGTAGTGTAGTAAACAGAGTGAGTATGGTAGTGTAGTAAACATAGTGAGAATGGTAGTGTAGTAAACAGTGTGAGTACTGTAGTGTAGTAAACCGAGTGAGAATGGTAGTGTGAGTACTGTAGTGTAGTAAACAGAGTGAGTACTGTAGTGTAGTAAACAGAGTGAGTACTGTAGTGTAGTAAACAGAGTGAGTACTGTAGTGTAGTAAACAGAGTGAGTACGGTAGTGTATGAAACAGTGAGTACGGTTGTGTATTAAACATAGTGAGTACTGTAGTGTAGTAAACAGAGTGAGTATGGTAGTGTATTAAACATGGTGAGTACTGTAGTGTAGTAAACAGAGTGAGTACTGTAGTGTAGTAAACAGAGTGAGTACTGGTAGTGATGAGTAGAGGTAGTAAACATAGTGAGTACGGTAGTGTATTAAACAGAGTGAGTACTGTAGTGTAGTAAACAGAGTGAGTACGGTAGTGTATTAAACATGGTGAGTACTGTAGTGTAGTAAACAGAGTGAGTATGGTAGTGTATTTAACATGGTGAGTACTGTAGTGTAGTAAACAGAGTGAGTACTGTAGTGTAGTAAACAGAGTGAGTATTGTAATGTATGAAACAGTGAGTACGGTAGTGTATTAAACAGAGTGAGTACTGTAGTGTAGTAAACAGAGTGAGTATGGTAGTGTAGTAAACAGAGTGAGTATTGTAGTGTAGTAAACAGAGTGAGTACTGTAGTGTAGTAAACAGAGTGAGTACGGTAGTGTAGTAAACAGATTGAGTACGGTAGTGTATTAAACAGAGTGAGTACGGTAGTGTAGTAAACAGATTGAGTACGGTAGTGTAGTAAACAGAGTGAGTACTGTAGTGTAGTAAACAGAGTGAGTACGGTAGTGTAGTAAACAGATTGAGTACGGTAGTGTAGTAAACAATGAGTACGGTAGTGTATTAAACAGAGTGAGTACGGTAGTGTATTAAACAGAGTGAGTACGGTAGTGTATTAAACAGAGTACTATGCAAATGTCGCAGGTTTTTTTTTGTCAGAAATGCTTTCTGGAACATGTGACCTTTCATGCGCCTTAATAACAAACGTCTATGCCGTCCGTAAATACGAATACAGTTGTTAAAGTATGAGCCTAGTTTGTTTAGCCACAGAAAAAGTTAGCAACCTTCCCGCTAGCCATGATTGGCTGAGATAATGAGTGGGCTGGACATGCAGAGAGATGAGTTGTGATTGGTCTGCCATGTAGCACGCGTCATAGACGTTTGTTATTAAGGAAAATGAAATGTGTTCCGGAAGAAGTTTCTGGCCAAAATGTGTTCAAATGCCTCTGAAGTAGTGACGCTGGACATAGGCCCTCGTTTCCTGAAATGAGTCACGTGTGTGTGTGTGTGTGTGTGTGTGTGTGTGTGTGTGTGTGTGTGTGTGTGTGTGTGTGTGTGTGTGTGTGTGTGTGTGTGTGTGTGTGTGTGTGTGTGTGTGTGTGTGTGTGTGTGTGTGTGGCGTGCGAGGTTGAGGTGTGTGTGTGTGTGTGTGTGTGTGTGTGTATGGTCCTGTCAGAATGAGTGTGTGTGTTTGCTGTAAGTGTGTGTTTTGAATCAGGTTGAGTGTGTGTGTGTGTTTCCCTCAGAGCCTGGCAGCTGACAGCTGTGATTCTGTCTCTCTCTCTGATTCTGTCTCTCTCTCTGATTCTGTCTCTCTCTTTCCCTCTCTCTCTCTCTATCTCTCCCTCTCTCTCTCTCTCTCTTTCTCTCTCTCTTTCTCTCCCTGTCTTTGTCCCTCTTTCTCGCTTTGTCCCTCTCTCTCTCTCTCTCTTTCTCTCCCCTGTCTTTTGTCCCTCTTTCTCTCATTGTCCCTCGTACTATCTTTGTCCCTCTTTCTCTCTTTGTCCCTCTTTCTCTCTTTGTCCCTCTTTCTCTCTTTGTCCCTCTTTTGCACATTGTCCCTCTTTCTCTCTTTGTCCCTCTTTCTATCTTTGTCCCTCTTTCTCTCTTTGTCCCTCTCTATCCAGCTGTTGCTCCTACGTGGGTCGCCGTGGTAATGGTCCTCAGGCGATATCGATAGGGAAGAACTGTGATAAGTTTGGCATCGTGGTTCATGAGTTGGGTCACGTGATCGGGTTCTGGCATGAACACACCCGGCCCGACCGAGACGATCACGTCACCATCATCAGAGACAACATACAACCAGGTAACACAGGGACGGACAGGCAGTGATGCAACCCAAAAGGATCTGTGTGTCTCTATCTGTGTGTCTCTATCTGTGTGTGTCTCTATCTGTGTGTCTCTCTATCTGTGTGTGCTCTATCTGTGTGTGTCTCTATCTGTGTGTGTCTACTATCTGTGTGTGTCTCTATCTGTGTGTCTCTATCTGTGTGTCTCTATCTGTGTGTCTCTATCTGTGTGTGTCTCTATCTGTGTGTCTCTATCTGTGTGTGTCTCTATCTGTGTGTCTCTATCTGTGTGTCTCTATCTGAATGTCTCTATCTGTGTGTCTCTATCTGTGTGTCTCTATCTGAGTGTGTCTCTATCTGAGTGTGTCTCTATCTGTGTGTCTCTATCTGAGTGTGTCTCTATATGTGTGTGTCTATATCTGAGTGTGTCTCTATCTGTGTGTCTCTATCTGAATGTCTCTATCTGTGTGTCTCTATCTGTGTGTCTCTATCTGATGTGTCTCTATCTGAGATGTCTCTATCTGTGTCTCTATCTGTGTCTCTATCTGAGTGTGTCTCTATCTGAGTGTGTCTCTATCTGAGTGTGTCTCTATCTGAGTGTGTCTCTATCTGAGTGTCTCTATCTGAGTGTCTCTATCTGAGTGTGTCTCTATCTGTGTTCTATGTGTGTCTCTATTTGTGTCTCTATCTGAGTGTGTCTCTATCTGAGAGTGTCTCTATCTGAGTGTCTCTATCTGAGTGTCTCTATCTGAGTGTCTCTATCTGAGAGTGTCTCTATCTGAGTGTCTCTATCTGAGTGTCTATATCTGAGTGTGTCTATCTGAGTGTCTCTATCTGAGTGTCTCTATCTGAGTGTCTCTATCTGAGTGTGTCTCTATCTGAGTGTCTCTATCTGAGTGTCTCTATTGTGTGTCTCTATCTGAGTGTGTCTCTATCTGAGTGTGTCTCTATCTGAGTGTCTCTATCTGAGTGTCTCTATCTGAGAGTGTCTCTATCTGAGAGTGTCTCTATCTGAGAGTGTCTCTATCTGAGAGTGTCTCTATCTGAGTATCTCTATCTGAGAGTGTCTCTATCTGAGTGTCTCTATCTGAGAGTGTCTCTATCTGAGTGTCTCTATCTGAGAGTGTCTCTATCTGAGAGTGTCTCTATCTGAGTGTGTCTCTATCTGAGAGTGTCTCTATCTGAGTGTGTCTCTATCTGGAGTGTCTCTATCTGAGAGTGTCTCTATCTGAGGTGTCTCTATCTGAGTGTCTCTATCTGAGAGTGTCTCTATCTGAGGTGTCTCTATCTGAGTGTCTCTATCTGAGAGTGTCTCTATCTGAGTGTCTCTATCTGAGTGTCTCTATCTGAGAGTGTCTATCTGAGTGTCTATCTGAGTGTCTCTATCTGAGTGTCTCTATCTGAGTGTCTCTATCTGAGAGTGTCTCTATCTGAGTGTCTCTATCTGAGAGTGTCTCTATCTGAGGTGTCTCTATCTGAGAGTGTCTCTATCTGAGTGTCTCTATCTGAGTGTCTCTATCTGAGAGTGTCTCTATCTGAGTGTCTCTATCTGAGTGTCTCTATCTGAGTGTCTCTATCTGAGTGTCTCTATCTGAGTGTCTCTATCTGAGTGTCTCTATCTGAGTGTCTCTATCTGAGTGTCTCTATCTGAGTGTCTCTATCTGAGTGTGTCTCTATCTGAGTGTGTCTCTATCTGAGTGTGTCTCTATCTGTGTGTCTCTATCTGAGTGTCTCTATCTGAGTGTCTCTATCTGAGTGTCTCTATCTGAGTGTCTCTATCTGAGTGTCTCTATCTGAGAGTGTCTCTATCTGAGTGTGTCTCTATCTGAGAGTGTCTCTATCTGAGAGTGTCTCTATCTGAGTGTGTCTCTATCTGAGTGTCTCTATCTGAGTGTCTCTATCTGAGAGTGTCTCTATCTGAGTGTGTCTCTATCTGAGTGTCTCTATCTGAGAGTGTGTCTATCTGAGTGTCTCTATCTGAGTGTCTCTATCTGAGTGTGTCTCTATCTGGAGTGTCTCTATCTGAGTGTCTCTATCTGAGTGTCTCTATCTGAGTGTCTCTATCTGAGAGTGTCTCTATCTGAGTGTCTCTATCTGAGTGTGTCTCTATCTGAGAGTGTCTCTATCTGAGTGTCTCTATCTGAGTCTCTATCTGAGTGTCTCTATCTGAGTGTCTCTATCTGAGTGTCTCTATCTGTGTGTCTCTATCTGAGTGTCTCTATCTGAGTGTCTCTATCTGAGTGTCTCTATCTGAGGTGTCTCTATCTGAGTGTCTCTATCTGAGTGTGTCTCTATCTGAGTGTCTCTATCTGAGTGTCTCTATCTGAGTGTCTCTATCTGAGAGTGTCTCTATCTGAGTGTCTCTATCTGAGTGTCTCTATCTGAGTGTCTCTATCTGAGTGTCTCTATCTGAGAGTGTCTCTATCTGAGTGTCTCTATCTGAGAGTGTCTCTATCTGAGTGTCTCTATCTGAGAGTGTCTCTATCTGAGTGTCTCTATCTGAGTGTCTCTATCTGAGTGTCTCTATCTGAGTGTCTCTATCTGAGTGTGTCTCTATCTGAGTGTCTCTATCTGAGGTGTCTCTATCTGAGAGTGTCTCTATCTGAGTGTCTCTATCTGAGTGTCTCTATCTGAGTGTCTCTATCTGAGAGTGTCTCTATCTGAGGTGTCTCTATCTGAGAGTGTCTCTATCTGAGTGTGTCTCTATCTGAGTGTCTCTATCTGTGTGTCTCTATCTGAGTGTCTCTATCTGAGTGTCTCTATCTGAGTGTGTCTCTATCTGAGTGTGTCTCTATCTGAGTGTCTCTATCTGAGTGTCTCTATCTGTGTGTCTCTATCTGAGTGTCTCTATCTGAGTGTCTCTATCTGAGTGTCTCTATCTGAGTGTCTCTATCTGAGGTGTCTCTATCTGAGTGTGTCTCTATCTGAGAGTGTCTCTATCTGAGTGTCTCTATCTGAGTGTCTCTATCTGAGGTGTCTCTATCTGAGTGTCTCTATCTGAGTGTCTCTATCTGAGTGTCTCTATCTGAGTGTCTCTATCTGAGTGTCTCTATCTGAGAGTGTCTCTATCTGAGTGTCTCTATCTGAGTGTCTCTATCTGAGAGTGTCTCTATCTGAGAGTGTCTCTATCTGAGAGTGTCTCTATCTGAGAGTGTCTCTATCTGAGAGTGTCTCTATCTGAGTCTGTCTCTATCTGAGTGTCTCTATCTGAGTATCTCTATCTGAGAGTGTCTCTATCTGAGAGTGTCTCTATCTGAGAGTGTCTCTATCTGAGTGTCTCTATCTGAGTGTCTCTATCTGAGTGTCTCTATCTGAGTGTCTCTATCTGATGTGTCTCTATCTGAGTGTCTCTATCTGGAGTGTCTCTATCTGAGTGTCTCTATCTGAGTGTCTCTATCTGAGAGTGTCTCTATCTGAGTGTGTCTCTATCTGAGTGTCTCTATCTGAGAGTGTCTCTATCTGAGTGTCTCTATCTGGAGTGTCTCTATCTGAGTGTCTCTATCTGAGTGTCTCTATCTGAGTGTTCTCTATCTGAGTGTCTCTATCTGAGTGTCTCTATCTGAGAGTGTCTCTATCTGAGAGTGTCTCTATCTGAGTGTCTCTATCTAGAGTGTCTCTATCTGAGTGTCTCTATCTGAGTGTCTCTATCTGAGTGTTCTCTATCTGAGTGTGTCTCTATCTGAGTGTCTCTATCTGAGTGTCTCTATCTGAGTGTCTCTATCTGAGTGTCTCTATCTGAGTGTCTCTATCTGGAGTGTCTCTATCTGAGTGTCTCTATCTGAGTGTCTCTATCTGAGTGTCT
>NW_027001633.1:0-7257 GCF_036934945.1 Oncorhynchus masou masou
GTTACGAACCTGGGTCTCCGGAGTGAGAAACAGTCACTTAACCAACTGAGCCACGAAATAGACAGCAGAACCCAGAAGATGAGGCAGACACAGCAGTACTTAAGACGGTGTGTATTTAATAAAGCAAAAAGGAGAAGTCCTTCAATACAAAAATAGTAAATCCAAAAGATGGTAGGAATAGCAGAAAAAAGCCTTAAGAGATCCTCAAAAACAAAAACAGAACTCCACAAGAGCATCCACTGAATCAACAAGAATACACAGAACACTAGGGCTGGGTGCTAACATACAAACACAGAGCACAGAACTGAGGGAAACAAAGGGTTTAAATACAATCAGGGGAAACGAGGCACAGGTGCAAATAATAATGGGGAACAAGGGAAAAAACATAAGGTCAAAAAGCACAATGGGGGCATCTAGTGACCAAACCCGGAACAACCCTGGCCAAATCCTGACAGAATCCTAGGAACGGCTCCCTGACGTTCCTACCAGCTCTCTCAGGGTGGAGGGCCCTGAACTGACGAATGAGGTCAGGGTCCAGGATGTCTTTGGCAGGAACCCAGGAGCGCTCCTCGGGATCAGAAGCCTTCCAGTCCACCAGATACTGCCAGGACCGCTGCACCCGGCGGAATCCAGTATCCGATGGACGGTATAAGCCGCTGGCCTCCAATGACACGAGGCGGAGGGGGAGGTCTGTCTGCCGGGACAAGGGGAGAAAAACAACAGGTTTTAACAATGAAATGTGAAATGTGGGATTAATCTTAAGGGATCTGGGTAAGTGTAGGCGATAAGATACTGGGTTAACTCTCCTGGCAACCTTGAAGGGACCGATGTATTTTGGGACAGCTTGGTAGACTCCACCCATAGAGGTAAGTCTCTCTTGTGGAGAGCCAGACTCTCTGGCCGGGGCGCAGGGTAGGCCCGGGACGGCGCGTCTGTTGGCTTGTTGTTGGTACCTCTGTGAGGAACGCATAAGATTAAGACGGTCTTCCTCCACATAAGCCTACAGCGTCTGACGAACTTCAAGGCTGAAGGCACTCTGACTTCTGCCTCCTGGTCCGGGAACAATGGAGGAGCATAGCCAAACTGACACTGCAGGGACATACCAGTGGAGGAGGAGCGAAGGTGTTGTGCGCGTATTCGGCCCAAACAATAAAGGATGACCATGTGGACGGGTTGTCACGAGTCATACATCGGAGGGTGGTTTCCAGCTCTTGGATTCATCCTCTGTTTGGCCGTTGGACTCGGATGGTACCCTGAAGATAGACTGGCAGAAGCCCCCATAAGTTGGCAGAAGGCCTTCCAAACCTTGAGGCGAACTGGGGACCCTGTCAGAAACCACATCTTGAGGAATGCCAAGACTCGGAAACATGATTAATTACCAACTCAGCCGTTTCCTTGGCAGAAGGTAACTTAGTCAGAGGGACGAACCTGGCCGCTTTGAAAACCTGTCGATTATGACTAGGATAGTAGTATTGCCATGGGATGGAGGAAGTCCAGTAATAAAGTCCAATGAGATATGGGACCAGGGTCTGTGGGGAACAGGTAAAGGGTGAAGGAGTCCTTGAGGGCGGAGGTGAGAAGATTTGCCCTGGCAGCACACGGGACAGGCATTGACGAAAGTGGCAACGTCTTCTCTTATGGTAGGCCACCAGAACTTACGCTGGATGAACTCCAAGGTGCGACCTACGCCCGGATGACAGGTGAGGCGAGAGGAGTGCCCCCACAGAAGGACCTGAGTCCTCACTGCCTTGGGGACAAACAACCGATTGGCAGGACCTCCTTTCGGGTCCGGCCCGCTAGCTTGAGCACGTCTCACGGTATCCTCAACTTGCCACGAGATCGGAGCCACAATCTTAGCAGCAGGAAGGACAGGCATGTCCGTGTCATCTCGAAATGGCAGGAGCGTAGACTCGGGACAGGGCATCCGGTTTGAGATTCTTCGACCCGGGCCGATAGGTGAGGATAAACTGGATTCGATTGAAGAAAAGAGACCATCTAGCTTGTCAGAGTTCAACCGCTTCGCCTGCTGGATATACTCCAGATTTTTGTGGTCCATAAAGCACTTGAAACGGGTGAGAAGCCCCTCAGGCCAGTGTCTCCATTCCTTCAATGCCATCTAACCGCTAGGAGTTCACGATCCCCCACATCGTAGTTCCTCTCAGTCGGGGTAAGCGGTGTGAGAAGAAAGCGCACGGATGAAGCTCTCTTGTCCTCACCCTCTGAGACAGGACAGCTCCAACACCAACCTCTGATGCGTCTACCTCCACCACAAATGGTTCATCCGTAGTCGGTAGTATCAGGATGGGAGCAGAGAGAACGCGCTGCTTGAGTCCTTGGAAGGCCGTCTCAGCTTCTTTTCCCCACAAAAACCTTGCATTGCCACCCTTGGTTAAAGCTGAGAGGGGCTGCCACCAAGCTGAAGTTCTTGATGAACTTGCGGTAAAAGTTTGTGAAGCCCAGGAAACGCTGAACTTCCTTAACGGATTTGGGGGTGGGCCAATCCGCTACCGCCCTACCTTCCTGGGGTCCATTTGGACTCGACCGGGTTCCACTACAAATCCCAGGAATTGTACTCGGGATGAATGGAATTCACATTTTTCCGGCTTAACGTACAGATGGCTGTCCAGGAGGCGTTTGAGTACTTGTCTGACATGCTTAGTGTGTTCTTGAAGGAGCTCGAAAAGATGAGGATGTCATCCAAGTAAACGAACACAAATATGTTAAGCATATCCCTAAGCACATCGTTTATGAGCGCTTGGAACACCGATGGGGCGTTGGTCAGGCCAAGGGCATCACCAAGTATTCATAGTGACCAGTAGGGCGTGTTGAAAGCGGTCTTCCACTCGTCACCAGGTCTGATCCGCACAAGATGGTATGCGTTCCGCAGGTCAAGCTTAGTGAAAACAACTGCTTCCTGGAGCAGCTCGAAGGCTGTGGCCATAGGGGGTAGCGGGTAACGGTTACGGACGGTTATGGCATTGAGTCCCCCGGTAGTCGATGCAAGGACGTGAATCCACCGTCTTTCTTGGCCACAAAGAAAAACCTCAGCCCCCGCCGGGGAGGTGGATGAACGCATGAGGCCTGCTTCCAGAGCGTCCTTGATGTAGGTATCCATAGCAGCTCGTTCGGGTGGAGATAGGGGAAAAGATCCGACCCCTGGGGGCAAGTGCCCGGAAACAGGTCGATGGGGCAATCGTAAGGTCTATGGGGTGGTAGCATGGTGGCTCCTCTGTTTGCTAAACACCAGTTTGAGGTCATGGTAACACTGGGAACTCGGGTCAGGTCGATGGATTCTAAAGACTCGGGAGTAGAACTCGGGAATTCTGGAAAATACAAGTAGCTTGGCACGTAGGACCCTACTGCTTGATAGTGCCCACAGACCAGTCGATGTGAGGGTTATGGCTGTGAAGCCAGGGGTATCCAAGGACGCAGAGGGAACTCGAACAGGAGATCAAATGAAAGTTCATCAATTCCTGGTGTTGTGAAACTGAAAGTCGCAAGGAGGTAGTGACATGAGTGACAAGTCCAGATCCCAAAGGGCTTCCATCCAATGTAGTGACCCTCATGGGTTCACTTAGAGGTTCAGAGGGAACGCCATTCTCCTTCGCCCAGACACCATCCATGAAGTTACCTGCGGCTCCAGAGTCTACCAAGGCTTGAAGGTGAAGCTTGTGGTTGTCCCAGGAGAGGGTGACTGGAATGAGCAGACGGGAGTTGGACGGATGGAGGTTGTTTCCCCGCTACAGTTCCCCCGGTCTGTACGGGACAGAGCGTTTCCCTGGAGCCCGGGACACGTGGAACGGAAATGGCCCGGTTTGCCGCAATATAGACAGCGTCGGCTCCCTCATCCGGCGGTCTCTCTCAGCCTGGGAGATGCGTCCAATCTGCATGGGTTCCGATGGAGCCAGCGAGGATAAAGGTGGGGACTCGGAGCTGGGACTGATAGGGGCTAGAGGTCTACGGTTGAGTTCTCTCTCTCTCAGACGCTGGTCAATGCGTGAGGCCAACTTGATCAGGGACTCGAGATTGTCCGGTGGTTCCCTGAAAGTGGCCAGTTCATCTTGGATAGTGTCGGAAAGGCCTTTCAGAAAGCACACCGTGAGCGCTCGTTGTTCCAGCCACTTGCTGCTGCCACCGTGCGGAACTGGATGGCATAGTCCGTCACGCTGCGCCAACCTTGGTGGAGAGTCAGGAGCTGTTTGGCTGAGTCAGAACCACTGCTTGGGTCTTGAAACACTCGTTTGAATTCCTCAGCAAAGGCAGAGTAGCTGGCACAGCAGGAACTATGGGCATCCCACACAGCAGTAGCCCAGGCCAGGGCTTTTTCCGACAGCAGGGTGATGATATAAGCGATCTTAGACCGGTCAGTGGGGAAACGACGCAGGGTTGTAGCTCAAAGGAGAGAGAACATTGGGTGAGAAACCCTTTACAAGCACTTGGATCACCTGAGAACCGTTGGGGAGGTGGAAGACGAGGTTCAGCCAGGGGATTAACTGCCATGGGTAAATGAATCTGAGGTACTGGAACGGGAACTGTTGCCGGGGTAAGACGATCAGATATTTGCTTAATGGAAGTCAGCATCTCCGACAGAAGATGAGAATGTCTAGGCCATTAAGGCCTCTTGCTGAACCAGGGCGGCTTCTTGGCGTTGGACAGTCTCCTGGTGGTGGGACAGCATGGCAAAAGGTCCTGGGAACTGGCTGCCTCTGGGTTCATTTTTGGCTCTGTGTTTCTGTCAGGACCCGGTTACGAACCTGGGTCTCCGGAGTGAGAAACAGTCACTTAACCAACTGAGCCACGAAATAGACAGCAGAACCCAGAAGATGAGGCAGACACAGCAGTACTTAAGACGGTGTATTTAATAAAGCAAAAAGGAGAAGTCCTTCAATACAAAAATAGTAAATCCAAAAGATGGTAGGAATAGCACAAAAAGCCTTAAGAGATCCTCAAAAACAAAAACAGAACTCCACAAGAGCATCCACCGGAATCAACAAGAATACACAGAACACTAGGGCTGGGTGCTAACATACAAACACAGAGCACAGAACTGTGGGAAACAAAGGGTTTAAATACAATCAGGGAAAACGAGGCACAGGTGCAAATAATAATGGGGAACAAGGGAAAAAACATAAGGTCAAAAAGCACAATGGGGGCATCTAGTGACCAAAACCCGGAACAACCCTGGCCAAATCCTGACAAAAATAGTCCTTTTCCTAACATAACCATGGATGGAGATAGGGATTTGGACTTGTGGTTTTACTTAATTCTCTGTACAGACCAATGATTATAAAGGAGATTCTGATCTGACCATAAAATACATTGTTCCCCTGGACTGAGAGGATGGAAGTTCAATATGTAGCTAGATGTAGAAGGCTAATATTAACAAGCTAACGTTGCCCATGAAAGGAAATTAAGCTAGCGAGTAAGCATTTTATCCAGGTAGTATAGACAAATAAAAAATGTAAGCGTGTACTGTAAGACAGTCATAGACCATTTCGCAACATGAAAGAGAGGAGGAGGATGGCATTTCTCTTCAAGTGGGGGTGAGTCAACATGTTTTTTCTACTTACAATGCAAACACACACACATACACACACACACAAAACAGAATCATGGACAGCCACATCATATTTAGCTTACTTTGATTAGACTAACTTGTTTTTGGTATCTTTTAGTTGTCAGCTATCTGAGCAGCTTAACGAATGCTGCAAATTGTACACAGCCCATCTGTAAATAGCCCATCCAATCTACCTACCTCATCCCATATTGTTTTTAATTTACTTTTGCACACCAGTATTTCTACTTGCACATCATCATCTGCACATCTATCACTCGTGTTAATTTGATAAATTGTCATTACTTTACTATGGCCTATTTATTGCCTTACCTCCTCACGCCATTTGCACACTGTATATAGACTTTTCTATTGTGTTATTGACTGTATGTTTGTTTATTCCATGTTTAACTCTGTGTTGTTGTTTGTGTCGCACTGCTTTGCTTTTTTCTTGGCCAGGTCGCAGTGGTAAATGAGAACTTGTTCTCAACTGGCCTACCTCGTTAGATAAAGGTGAAATAAAAAAATATATATATTTAAAAATTATTAGACTTAGCATAGGTGATTTGATGATGTTGAAATGAGGCAGCTCCTGTTTTCTTTGCAACTTGCAGGAAACTCTCTGTGGTTCTAAGTCAGAAGCTGTTTAGTAGTCTGAACATTTCTGAAACACAACCTTTCTTGACTATGCTGCAGGTCATGTAAACTGCTTGTTAAATGCAATATGCTTTGTGAACTTCACCAGACAGAGATTGCTCTCCGGGGCTGTGCTGAAACAAAAAGGTGTGTTTGATCTTATTCTGGCCACTTTGTCTCAGCGTTAGGGTATATATCACGTCACAAGTGTCAGAAGGTGGGTGTATCTGTTGCATGAAGTCAGGCGCAGGAGAGCAGAATGAGTGAGAACTTTAATCAAAATAAAAGGCACAAGGTAACAATACACTTGACCAACAATAAACGGTAATCAATCACGCAAGGGTGAAAACAGCACCCGTCTAAAACCAACCATAACGTACCGAATTAACATAGAAACAATCATGCACAAAAATATGGGGGAAACAGAGGGGCAAATACATAAACATGTAATTGGAGAATGAAACCAGGTGTAGAAAACAAAGACAAAACAAAACAGAAAATTAAAAGTGGATCGGCGATGGCTAGAAGACCGGTGACTTCACTGCCGAACACCACGAACAAGGAGAGGGACCTACTTCGGCAGAAGTCATGACAGTACCCCCCCCCCTTGACACCGGGCCTCGGGACGACCCGGAGGGCGAGGCGAGAGTAATCCGGATGGAGACGGTGGAACTACCGCAACATCGACAGGTGTAACATGTCCTCCACCGGCACCCAGCATCTCCCTCTGACCGTACCTCTTCCACTCCACAAGGTACTGGAGGCCCTCACCCATGCCTCGAATCCAGTATGGATCGAACTGCAGACGCGGGGGCCTCCTCGACAACCAGAGGGGAAGGAGAAACCCTCCCGCACCTCAGACTCTTGGAGTGGACCAGCTACCACAGAAACCTGTAACAAACCATGTTCAGTCTCCTTAGGACTTGAATGGCCCCACAAACCGCAGGCCCAGCTTCCGGCAGGGCAGGCGGAGGGGCAGGTCTCGGGTCGAGAGCCAGACCTGGTCCCCCGGGTGCTCACGGCCCGCTGAAGGTGCCATGAGCGGGGTCCCATGTCTCCTCAGCGCC
>NW_027001634.1:0-7257 GCF_036934945.1 Oncorhynchus masou masou
GCACATCTACTCATTCAAGGGTTTTTATTTATTTGTACTATTTTCTACATTGTACAATAATAGTGAAGACATGAAAACGATGAAATAACACATATGGAATTATGTAGTAAACCAAGAAAAGTGTTAAACAAATCAAAACATATTTTATACTTGAGATTCTTCAAAGTAGCCACCCTTGCCTTGATGACAGCTTTGCACAATCTTGGCATTCTCTCAACCAGCTTCATGAGGTAGTCACCTGAATGCATTTCAATTAACAGGTGTGCCTTGTTAAAAAGTTCATTTGTGGAATTTCTTTCCTTCTTAATGCGTTTGAGCCAATCAGCTGTGTTTTGACAAGGTAGGGGTGATATGCAGAGAAGATAGCCCTATTTAGTAAAATACCAAGTCCATATTATGGCAAGAACAGAAATGACAGTCCATCATTACTTTAAGACATGAAGGTCAGTCAATGCGGAAAACTAAAATACATTTTAACGTTTCTTTATGTGCAATCGCAAAAACCATCAAACGCTATGACGTCAGATTCAACAGAAGACTCTCTTTGTTTCTCTTTGTTCCTAGAACAAGACATCTCTGTTTTGTCCGAGTTTAAAAGTAGAACGTTTGCAGCCATCCACTTCCTTATGTCCGAAACACATCCTTCGAGCAATGGCAATTTTGGGGCTTCACAATGTTTCATTGAAATGTACAGCTGTGTGTCATCCGCATAGCAGTGAAAGTTAACATTATGTTTCCGAATGACATCCCCAAAGAGGTAAAATGTATGAGTGAGAAACAATAGTGGTCCTAAAACGGAACCTTGAGGAACACCGAAATTTACAGTTGATTTGTCAGAGGACAAACCATTCACAGAGACAAACTGATATCTTTCCGACAGATAAGATCTAAACCAGGCCCAGAACTTGTCCGTGCAGACCAATTTGGGTTATCCAATCTCTCCAAAGAATGTGGTGGATCGATGGTATCAAAAAGCAGCACTAAGGTCTAGGAGCACGAGGACAGATGCAGAGCCTCGGTCTGATGCCATTAAAAGGTAATTTACCACCTCTACAAGTGCAGTCTCAGTGCTATGATGGGGTCTAAAACCAGACTGAAGCATTTCGTATACATTGTTTGTCTTCAGGAAGGCAGTGAGTTGCTGCGCAACAGCCTTTTCTAAAAATTTTTGAGAGGAATGGAAGATCCGATATAGGCCGATAGTTTTTTATATTTTCTGGGTCAAGGTTTGGTTTTTCAAGAGAGGCTTTATTACTGCCACTTTTAGTGAGTTTGGTACACATCCGGTGGATAGAGAGCCAGTTTATTATGTTCAACATAGGAGGGCCAAGCACAGAAGCAGCTCTTTCAGTAGTTTAGTTGAAGCTAGGGTCCAGTACGCAGCTTGAAGAGTCTAGAGGCCATGATTATTTTCATCATTGTGTCAAGAGATGTAGTACTAAAACACTTGAGCGTCGTCTCTTGATCCTAAGTTGCTGTGCAGAGTTGTGCAGACTCAAGGACAACTGAAAGCCTTGAAGGAATCGCCGAGATTTAAAGAGGAGTCTGTAATTTGCTTTCTGTAATCATGATCTTTTCCTCAAAGAAGTTCATGAATTTATCACTCTGCGAAGTGAAAGCCATCCTCTCTTGGGTAATAAAAAGGAATTTCGGATTGTTCAATTAAGTTGTATGAAATGTGCCAGTAGTCATAATTCCATAATATGTGTGGAATCGTGACCATTGTGTTGCTATGTGAGTGTTGTGAGTTGAGAGAACAAAAGGACAACGAGGGAAAGAGGCTCCCTTCCCAATGTCCCTCTTTATCTGGGGAGGACGAAGGAACAGCGAGAGAGAATTGCCAAGGCTGCGGTGAGAAGTGATAAACTGCAACTCTGTGTGTCTCTGTGTGTGTGTGTGCGCGTGTGTGTGTGTGTGTGTGTGTGTGTGTGTGTGTGTGTGTGTGTGTGTGTGTGTGTGTGTGTGTGTGTGTGTGTGTGTGTGTGTGTGTGTGTAGAGGGGGTTATAAAGACTGTTAAATTACACGGCTTGACTTGAGAACATTTTCTGAATAAAACTTACGAACCTTTGCAGAATCTGAGTCTTTGCCTAATTATTACTAAGCCCAGAATTATTAAACCTTAGGGATTGGTCAAAGCTCAAATAATTTATTTAGTTATCATCATTGGGATTGAGAATTCTCGTGACAATAGCCCAGCCGCTTGGGCCCGGGTAGTACCTGCCAGTCTGCACAGCGCGATACCAGCCCTGAACTTATCGGACTGCTTCTTTCCATTACATCATAGGATTCCTGCCGCAAGCTCTGGAACATTACACGGATCTTCGCAGCTAGCTAGTTGCTACCGAGTGGCTGTAACATCCTTGTCCAGAAGCATTCACCAGTCAGCCTCGAGCTAGCCTCGAGCTAGGCCCATCTCCCGGGTAGCAAAATAACTACACCAATAACAATAGCTCTCTACCAATTGGCCTGGACCCTTTGTCGGCACGAACCCGCCGATCCATCACGACCAGTCTGGGTCTGCTGACGTAACTCAGGCAGCGTGCTCAACCGGCCTCAGCATCGTGGATGTTGATGATCCATCTGCTAGCCCGGCCTGCTAGCTTCCTGAATGCCGTGTCTCCTACCTCGACTAGCGCTAGTTCGACTACCGAACGGCTCCCTGTTTCATCTATTGCTGCCCATTGGACCCTATGATCACTCGGCTGCAAGCTGATGCCTGCTGGACTGTTCATTAACACGGTGCTCATTTTGTTAATCTGTCTGTCCCAACCTCGAACTCAGGCCCTGTGTGTAGCAAACGAACCCTCTCTGCCCATTCATCAGCATTTCCGTTGTTGTCCTAGCTGTTACCACGTTGTTGTCTCACCAGTTGTTGTCTGTAGCTCTCCCAATCAACACCTGTGATTGCCCTATACCTTTCTCTAATGTCAATATGACTTGTATACTGTTGTTTAGGGCAGCTCTCATTGTTCAACTTGACTGCTGGGCCCTGAGTCCTGCTCAACATGCCTTAGATAGCCCCCTTGTCCCACCCCCACACATGCAGGAGCCGCACTAGCTTAACTGAGATGCAACCTCTCTCATCGTCATCAATGTCTAGAGTTTATCCCCACTAGTCGCGCACCCTACCATACCCTTGTCTGTACACTATGCACTGAATCTATCCTACCATGCCCAGAAATCTGCTCCTTTTATATCTCTGTTCCCAAAGTACTAGATGACCAGTTCTTATAGCCTTTAGCTGTACCCTCATCCTACTCCTCCTCTGTTCCTCTGGTGATGTAGAGAGTTAACCCAGGCCCTGTGTGTCCCCAGGTGCTCTCATTTGTTGACTTCTGCAACTGTAAAAGCCTTGGGTTCATGCATGTTAACATCAGAAGCCTCCTCCCTAAGTTTGCTTTATTCACTGCTTCAGCACACTCCGCCAACCCTGATGTCCTTGCCGTGTCTGAATCCTGGTTTAGGAATGCCACAAAAAAATCTGAAATGTCCATCTCCAACTATAACATTTTCCGTCAAGACAGAACTGCTAAAGGGGCGGAATTGCAATCTACTGTAGAGATAGCCTGCAGAGTTCTGTCATAACTATCCAGGTCTGTGCCCAAACAGTTTGAGCTTCTACTTTTAAAGATCCATCTCTCCAGAAATAAGTCCCTCACTGTTTGCCGTTTGTCCTAGACCCCCTCAGCTCCCAGCTGTGCCCTGGACTACCATATGTGAATTGATCACCCCTCATCTATCGTTCTGAATTCGTACTGCTAGGTGACCTAAATTGGGATATTCTTAACACCCCAGCCATCCTACAATCTAAGCTAGATTCCCTCAATCTCAAACAAATGATCAAGGAACCTACCAGGTATAACCCCAAATCCGTAAACACGGGCACCCCATGAGATATCATCCTGACCAACTTGCCCTCTAAATAGACCTCTGCTGTTTTCAGCCAGGATCTCAGAGAACACTGCCTCCATTATGTATCCCGTTATGGGTCTGGCGGTCAAACGACCACCCCTCATTACTGTCAAACGTCCCTAAAGCACTTCTCGAGCGTCTGCCAAATGACTTAAATGTAAATGTAAATGTAAAACTATGTCTTCACTTTAATGATAGTAAAGACACGACACCCCTTTCACAAAAATGTAGAACTAAGAATAGATACAACCCTTGATTCACTCGACTTGACTGCCCTTGACCAGCACAAAAACACCCTGTGGAGTACTGCACAAGCTTTGAATAGTCCCCACGATATGCAACTTTTCAGGGAAGCCAGGAACCAATACACACAGTCAGTTAGGAAAGCTAAGGCTAGCTTTTTCAAACAGAAATTTGCATCCTGCAAATTTCCCCCACCGCTTCTCCTTCACCCAAATCCAGACAGCTGATGTTCTGTAAGAGCTGCAAAATCTGGAATCCTATAAATCAGCTGGGCTAGACAATCTGGACCCTCTCTTCCTAAAATTATCCGCCGCCATTGTAGCAACCCCTATTACTAGTCTGTTCAACCTCTTTCTTATCGTCTGAGATTCCTAAAGATTGAAAGCGGGGTTGCGGTCATCCCTCTCTTCAAAGGTGAAAGATACCGAGACCAGGGGTGTCAAAGTCAAATGGACGGAGGGCCAAATAAAAATTTAGCTACAAGCTGAGGGCCGACTGTTGAATGTTCATTGAAAATTTTTTAATGACGATATAGTCTAGTGAACCACTGAATCCCATTGAAAACTTTAACAAATATATTCCAATATGACTCAGATAATACAATATTTTCATGGCTCTGTCAGTAATCTTTAATTTCAACACACAAAAGACAATTTCCTTATATAAAAATCCTATAACATGAACATTAAATGAAAGAAACCGTATTCAAGGCACCATCAGTAGCCTATATTTTCTATTTTAGCAAAAGTGGGCTAAACTACTAAAGAAAACAATAATAGCAATTTTCTATCCACTCAACTGAAATATTTTTAAATATAATTGGATTGAAATACAATAAATAAAGCAAAATCTATTAATCAAAACAACACTTTGTTTAAGGAGAAGTAACATGCAGTGAAAACAAATATTAAACTTTAACTTTAAACTTGAACTGAGTAAAAACTCTAAATATGTGATTGCACAGTAATGTTCACTTGTTTGAGGTTGAGGTGTGATACTTGGTGGTGTCCCATCTTTTCCACAAGTTCATCAATGTTCGGGGTAAGGCTCTGAGCTGAGGAAATCCCCTCAGGGTGGTGGAGGTGTTCAGCAGGTCGACTTCTGTGTGATGTTTTGTTCAGGTTCATCAAAGAAAAAAGTTGTTCACATTATGGGTATGTGCTGCCAAACATAGACAACGTTGAGCAGCCTGATGCGCAGCTGGGGCATTGTGTCGGGGAGGAAACGGGCGAACTCCGCAGCACCCACTGCCGCATTTTTTGCCCTCAGTGCATCATTGCATTGAGGTCAATCAACTCCATTTGAGGTTTGCGGTGAGCTTTCCACGTCAACAGCAAATGGGTTACCGAGCAGTTCCAACCTGCTTTTTTGTGCTTCAAAGTCAGCAAATCGGCGTCGAAAGTCAGCGGCAAGCATACCTATTTTATCAGCCAACTGTGCGCTCGGGAACGCACTGGTAGAGAGCTTCTCTTTCATGGTCTGGCAGCTGGGAAAGTGGCTCAAATTTTCTTTCCGCATCTGCGTCTCCCACAGAGTCAGTTTGGTTTTAAATGCCTTCACTGTACTGTACATATCAGAGATGACATGATCCCGACTCCTGCAGCTGCAAGTTCATTGCATTCAGATGACTCGTAATGTCACACAGAAAAGCCATTTCACACAGAAACATTTCGTCTCGGAGTTGTGTTGTGTCTTTCCCTTTGCTTGTCCAAGAACAGACAAATCTCCTCACCGAGCTCGAAACATCTTTGAAGCACCTTTCCTGACTTAGCCATCGCACCTCTGTGTGATAAGGCAAATCACCATGCTCCGCTTTCTAACTCCGTCGAGAAATGCTTGAACTGGCGTGATTCAAACCTTTGGCTCTGATAAAGATTAACTGTGCGCGTGATGATGCTCATTACATGCTCCATTTCAAGGCTTTACGCACTAACGCTTCCTGGTGTATGATACAATGATAAGCTGTCAGCTCACCTGTCGCGTTTTCCTCTTGCATCTTTTCCCGTATCTTCGCCACCAGTCCGCTCCTGTGTCCACACATCGCAGGTGCTCCGTCGGTTGTCAAACCCACGAGCTTTTCCCAAGGCAGCTCCATCTCATTTACACATCTTGACACCTCTTCATACAAATCATGCCCCGTAGTTGTGCCATGCATAGGACGTAAAGCCAAAAACTCCTCTGTCACGCTTAGGCTGGAGTCCACTCCGTGGATGAAAATTGACAACTGGGCAATGTCAGAAATGTCGGTGCTCTCATCCACAGCCAAGGAATATGCAATGAAATCTTTTCCCTTTTTCACAAGCTGCTCTTTTAGATTGATGGACAACTGGTCTACTCTCTCGGCAATGGTGTTTCTGCTCAGACTCACATTTAAAAAGAGTTGCCTTTTTCTGGGCAAACTTCAGTCACAAACTTTAATCATGCAGTTTTTGATGAAATCCCCTCCGTAAATGGCCGGGCTGATTTAGCGATCTCTTCTGCCAAAATAAAACTGGCCTTGACAGCAGCCTGGCCTTGTGATTTGGCTTTTTGAACAGAGCCTGTCGAGATTTGAGGCCTCGTTTTAATTCCTCTGCCTTTTGTAGCCTTTGTTCCATGTCCATATTCTTGTTTTTGTCCGCGTGTTTCGTTTCATAATGTCGTCTCAGATTATACTCTTTCAGTACCGCCACACTTTCTCCACACAGAAGACACACAGGTTTTCCAGCTACCTCCGTGAACATATACTCCGACTCCCACCTTGTTTGAAACCCCGGTTCTCAGTGTCCACCTTCCGTTTTGCCATTTTTGATGGGTATCTGAAAGTTAATTTTACTGTGATGCTGACGACTGCTGTGCCAATAAATATTGAAATGAAGCAGCCTACTGCTCGGTGCGTCACCGTTGCATTGTGGGAAATGTAGTATTGGTGCGTGTAAAAGATCTGCGGGCTGCCGGCTTGCTGCGGTCTGCGGGCGGTTCTAATAATAAATCAAGATCATCCCAGGGGCCGTAAAACCTTCTCGCGGGCCGGATGTGGCCCGCGGGCCTTGACTCTGACATATGTGCTCTAGACCCAAACTGTTACAGACCTATATCCATCCTGCCCTGCCTTTCTAAAG
>NW_027001635.1:0-7257 GCF_036934945.1 Oncorhynchus masou masou
TGTTAGTTAGTTTTCCTCCAACCTTCAGCTCACTAGCTAGCATTATGAAGTGTGTACTTCCTACAACCTTCAGCTCACTAGCTAGCATTATGAAGTGTGTACTTCCTCTAACTTTCAGCTCACTAGCTAGCATTATGAAGTGTGCACTTCCTCTAACCTTCAGCTCACTAGCTAGCATTATGAAGTGTGTACTTCCTACAACCTTCAGCTCACTAGCTAGCATTATGAAGTGTGTACTTCCTACAACCTTCAGCTCACTAGCTAGCATTATGAAGTGTGCACTTCCTCTAACCTTCAGCTCACTAGCTAGCATTATGAAGTGTGCACTTCCTCTAACCTTCAGCTCACTAGCTAGCATTATGAAGTGTGCACTTCCTCTAACCTTCAGCTCACTAGCTAGCATTATGAAGTGTGCACTTACTCTAACCTTCAGCTCACTAGCTAGCATTATGAACGATAATAACCTTGATCCCATTTCAGTCAGATTCCCCTGTTAGATCAGGCTTGGCACTTAAATAAACGAATATGCCTGGTTTTTAATTTGCTTGCATTGATGATAATGTTTTCTTCCCGTTTGATATTTGATTGCATTCAGTGCTTATGAACTGCCAGTACATTCACTTTACATCTTGTGTCTCAGAGTAGAAGATCTTGGCCCTAATTCACAATGTGTCTCAGAGTAGAAGATCTTGGCCCTCATTCACAAAGAGTCTCAGTAGAAGATCTTGGCCCTTATTCACAAAGTGTCTCAGAGTACAAGATCTTGGCCCTTATTCACAATGTGTCTCAGAGTAGAAGATCCTGGCCCTCATTCACAAAGTGTCTCAGTAGAAGATCTTGGCCCTTATTCACAAAGCGTCTCAGAGTTGAAGATCTTGGCCCTTATTCACAAAGAGTCTCAGAGTTGAAGATCTTGGCCCTTATTCACAAAGAGTCTCAGAGTTGAAGATCTTGGCCCTTATTCACAACGTCTCTCAGAGTAGAAGATCTTGGCCCTTATTCACAAAGAGTCTCAGAGTAGAAGATCTTGGCCCTTATTCACAAAGTGTCTCAGTAGAAGATCTTGGCCCTTATTCACAAAGAGTCTCAGAGTAGAATATCTGATCTAGGATCAGGTCCCCCTTCACCATGCAACACTATTGATTATTATCGAACATACCAGGGTTGGGGGATAAGGATAGGTACGAAGACCCCATAGCAACCGCGGCCCTCATGATGAATTCTGATTTTTTGTTGTGTCCCCCACCCCCATCAAAGTTGCCCTCCCGAACATATGGTATCCATCTCTAAGTAACTAGTTGATCCTGGTCAACACTAGTGTACTATATAGGAATATGGTCTATAGTAGTGTACTATATAGGGAATAGGGTCTATTGTAGTGCACTATACCCTACATTATTCATCTCATATGTATACGTATATACTGTACTCTATATCATCGACTGCATCCATATGTAATACATGTATCACTAGCCACTTTAACCATGCCACTTTGTTTGCATACTCATCTCACATGTATATACTGTACTCGATACCATCTACTGTATCTTGCCTATGCTGCTCTGTACCATCACTCATTCATATCTTTATGTACATATTCTTTATTCCCTTACACTGTGTATAAGACAATAGTTTAGGAATTGTTAGTTAGATTACTTGTTGGTTATTACTGCATTGTCGGACCTAGAAGCACAAGCATTTCGATACACTCGCATTAACATCTGCTAACCATGTGTATGTGACAAATGAAATTTGATTTGATTTATATAGGGAATAGGGTATATAGTATTTTTATTTTACCTTCATTTAACACAGCAAGTCAGTTAAGAATAAATTCTTATTTTCAATGACGGCCTAGGAACAGTGGGGTTAACTGCCTGTTCAGGGGCAGAACAACAGATTTGTACCTTGTCAGCTCTGGGGTTTGAACCCGCAACCTTCCGGTTATTAATCCAACGCTCTAACCACTAGGCTACCCTGCACTATATAGGGAATAGGGTCCATAGTAGTGCACTATATAGGGAATAGGGTATATAGTAGTGCACTTTATAGGGAATAGGGTATATAGTAGTGCACTATATAGGGGATTAGGGTCTATAGTAGTGCACTATATAGGGAATAGGGTCTATAGTAGTGCACTATATAGGGAATAGGGTCTATAGGGTCTATAGTAGTGCACCATATAGGGAATAGGGTCTATAGTAGTGCACTAAATAGGGAATAGGGTCTACAGTAGTGCACTATATAGGGAAAAGGGTCTATAGTAGTGCACTATATAGGGAATAGGGTCTATAGTAGTGCACTATATAGGAATAGGGTCCATAGTAGTGCACTATATAGGGAATAGGGTATATAGTAGTGCACTTTATAGGGAATAGGGTATATAGTAGTGCACTTTATAGGGAATAGGGTATATAGTAGTGCCCTATATAGGGATTAGGGTCTATAGTAGTGCACTATATAGGGAATATGGCTCTGTTCTACAGTAGTGCACTATATAGGGAATAGGGCTCTGGTCTATAGTCGTGCACTATATAGGGAATAGGGCCCTGGTCTATAGTAGTGCACTATATAGGGAATAGGGCTCTGGTCTATAGTAGTGCACTATATAGGGAATAGGGCCCTGGTCTATAGTAGTGCACTATATAGGGAATAGGGCCCTGGTCTATAGCAGTGCACTATATAGGGAATAGGGCTCTGGTCTATAGTAGTGTACTATATAGGGAATAGGGTTCTGGTCTATAGTAGTGCACTATATAGGGAATAGGGCTCTGGTCTATAGTAGTGCACTATATAGGGAATAGGGCTCTGGTCTATAGTAGTGTACAATATAGGGAATAGGGCTCTGGTCTACAGTAGTTTCACTATATAGGGAATAGGGCTCTGGTCTATAGTAGTGCACTATATAGGGAACAGGGCTCTGGTCTATAGTAGTGTACTATATAGGGAATAGGGCTCTGGTCTACAGTAGTTTCACTATATAGGGAATAGGGCTCTGGTCTATAGTAGTGCACTATATAGGGAACAGGGCTCTGGTCTATAGTAGTGTACTATATAGGGAATAGGGCTCTGGTCTATAGTAGTGTACAATATAGGTAACAGGGCCCTGGTCTATAGTAGTGTACTATATAGGGTATAGAGCTCTGTTCTAAAGTAGTGCACTATATAGGGTATAGGGCCTATAGTAGGGTACTATATAGGGAATAGGGTTCCATAGGGCTCTGGTCTATAGTAGTGTTCTATATAGGGAATAGGGCTCTGGTCTAAAGTAGTGCACTATATAGGGAATAGGGTTCCATAGGGCTCTGATCTAAAGTAGTGCACTATATAGGGAATAGGGTTCCATAGGGCTCTGATCTAAAGTAGTGCACTATATAGGGAATAGGGCTCTGGTCTATAGTAGTGTTTTATATAGGGAATAGGGCTCTGGTCTAAAGTAGTGCACTATATAGGGAATAGGGTTCCATAGGGCTCTGATCTAAAGTAGTGCACTATATAGGGAATAGGGTTCCATAGGGCTCTGATCTAAAGTAGTGCACTATATAGGGAATAGGGCTCTGGTCTAAAGTAGTGCACTATATAGGGAATAGGGCTCTGGTCTATAGTAGTGCACTATATAAGGAATAGGGCTCTGGTCTAAAGTAGTGCACTATATAGGGAATAGGGCTCTGGTCTAAAGTAGTGCACTATATAGGGAATAGGGTTCTGGTCTATAGTAGTGTACTATATAGGGAATAGGGCTCTGGTCTAAAGTAGTGCACTATATAGGGAATAGGGTTCTGGTCTATAGTAGTGTACTATATAGGGAATAGGGCTCTGGTCTAAAGTAGTGCACTATATAGGGAATAGGGTTCCATAGGGCTCTGGTCTAAAGTAGTGCACTATATAGGGAATAGGGCTCTGGTCTAAAGTAGTGCACTATATAGAAACTATTACACTCGACGGAACGACTTGATTAGTGTAGTGTCAACAACGTAGCCACTACCAGCTAGCCTACTCCAGCAGTACTGTATCATTTCAATCATTTTAGTCAATAAGATTCTTGCTACGTAAGCTTAACGTTCTGAACATTCGATAAGTGTAGTCCACTTGTCATTCCAATCTCCTTTGCATTAGCGTAGCCTCTTCTGTAGCCTGTTAACTATGTGTCTATCTATCCCTGTTCTCTCCTCTCTGCACAGACCATACAAACGCTCCACACCGCGTGGCAGCGGCCACCCTAGTCTGGTGGTCCCAGCGCGCACGACCCACGTGGAGTTCCAGGTCTCCGGTAGCCTCTGGAACTGCCGATCTGCGGCCAATAAGGCAGAGCTCATCTCAGCCTATGCCTCCCTCCAGTCCCTCGACTTCTTGGCACTGACGGAAACATGGATCACCACAGACAACACTGCTACTCCTACTGCTCTCTCTTCGTCCGCCCACGTGTTCTCGCACACCCCGAGAGCTTCTGGTCAGCGGGGTGGTGGCACCGGGATCCTCATCTCTCCCAAGTGGTCATTCTCTCTTTCTCCCCTTACCCATCTGTCTATCGCCTCCTTTGAATTCCATGCTGTCACAGTTACCAGCCCTTTCAAGCTTAACATCCTTATCATTTATCGCCCTCCAGGTTCCCTCGGAGAGTTCATCAATGAGCTTGATGCCTTGATAAGCTCCTTTCCTGAGGACGGCTCACCTCTCACAGTCCTGGGCGACTTTAACCTCCCCACGTCTACCTTTGACTCATTCCTCTCTGCCTCCTTCTTTCCACTCCTCTCCTCTCTTTGACCTCACCCTCTCACCTTCCCCCTACTCACAAGGCAGGCAATACGCCGACCTCATCTTTACTAGATGCTGTTCTTCCACTAACCTCATTGCAACTCCCCTCCAAGTCTCCGACCACTACCTTGTATCCTTTTCCCTCTCGCTCTCATCCAACACTTCCCACACTGCCCCTACTCGGATGGTATCGCCGTCCCAACCTTCGCTCTCTCTCCCCCGCTACTCTCTCCTCTTCCATCCTATCATCTCTTCCCCTCTGCTCATACCTTCTCCAACCTATCTCCTGATTCTGCCTCCTCAACCCTCCTCTCTTCCCTTTCTGCATTCTTTGACTCTCTATGTCCCCTATCCTCCAGGCCGGCTCGGTCCTCCCCTCCCGCTCCGTGGCTCGACGACTCACTGCGAGCTCACAGAACAGTGCTCCGGCAGCCGAGCGGAAATGGAGGAAAACCGCCTCCCTGCGGACCTGGCATCCTTTCACTCCCTCCTCTCTACATTTTCCTCCTCTGTCTCTGCTGCTAAAGCCACTTTCTTCCACTCTAAATTCCAAGCATCTGCCTCTAACCCTAGGAAGCTCTTTGCCACCTTCTCCTCCCTCCTGAATCCTCCTCCCCCTCCCCCTCCTCCCTCTCTGCAGATGACTTCGTCAACCATTTTGAAAAGAAGGTCGACGACATCCGCATCCTCGTTTTGCTAAGTCAAACGACACCGCTGGTTCTGCTCACACTGCCCTACCCTGTGCTCTGACCTCTTTCTCCCTCTCTCTCCAGATGAAATCTCGCTTCTTGTGACGGCCGGCCGCCCAACAACCTGCCCGCTTGACCCTATCCCCTCCTCTCTTCTCCAGACCATTTCCGGAGACCTTCCTTACCTCACCTCGCTCATCAACTCATCCCTGACCGCTGGCTACGTCCCTTCCGTCTTCAAGAGAGCGAGAGTTGCACCCTTCTGAAAAAACCTACACTCGATCCCTCCGATGTCAACAACTACAGACCAGTATCCCTTCTTTCTTTTTCTCTCCAAAACTCTTGAACGTGCCGTCCTTGGCCAGCTCTCCCGCTATCTCTCTCAGAATGACCTTCTTGATCCAAATCAGTCAGGTTTCAAGACTAGTCATTCAACTGAGACTGCTCTTCTCTGTATCACGGAGGCGCTCCGCACTGCTAAAGCTAACTCTCTCTCCTCTGCTCTCATCCTTCTAGACCTATCGGCTGCCTTCGACACTGTGAACCATCAGATCCTCCTCTCCACCCTCTCCGAGTTGGGCATCTCCGGGGCGGCCCACGCTTGGATTGCGTCCTACCTGACAGGTCGCTCCTACCAGGTGGCGTGGCGAGAATCTGTCTCCTCGCCACGCGCTCTCACCACTGGTGTCCCCCAGGGCTCTGTTCTAGGCCCTCTCCTATTCTCGCTATACACCAAGTCACTTGGCTCTGTCATAACCTCACATGGTCTCTCCTATCATTGCTATGCAGACGACACACAATTAATCTTTCCTTTCCCCCTTCTGATGACCAGGTGGCGACCGCATCTCTGCATGTCTGGCAGACATATCAGTGTGGATGACGGATCACCACCTCAAGCTGAACTCGGCAAGACGGAGCTGCTCTTCCTCCCGGGGAAGGACTGCCCGTTCCATGATCTCGCCATCACGGTTGACAACTCCATTGTTTCCTCCTCCCAGAGCGCTAAGAACCTTGGCGTGATCCTGGACAACACCCTGTCGTTCTCAACTAACATCAAGGCGGGCCTGTTCCTGTAGGTTCATGCTCTACAACATCCGCAGAGTACGCCCCTGCCTCACACAGGAAGCGGCGCAGGTCCTAATCCAGGCACTTGTCATCTCCCGTCTGGATTACTGCAACTCGCTGTTGGCTGGGCTCCTGCCTGTGCCATCAAACCCTACAACTCATCCAGAACGCCGCAGCCCGTCTGGTGTTCAACCTTCCCAAGTTCTCTCACGTCACCCCGCTCCTCCGCTCTCTCCACTGGCTTCCAGTTGAAGCCGCATCCGCTACAAGACCATGGTGCTTGCCTACGGAGCTGTGAGGGGAACGGCACCGCAGTACCTCCAGGCTCTGATCAGGCCCTACACCCAAACAAGGGCACTGCGTTCATCCACCTCTGGCCTGCTCGCCTCCCTACCACTGAGGAAGTACAGTTCCCGCTCAGCCCAGTCAAAACTGTTCGCTGCTCTGGCCCCCCCAATGGTGGAACAAACTCCCTCACGGCCGCTTGCAGGACAGCGGAGTCAATCACCACCTTCCGGAGACACCTGAAACCCCACCTCTTCAAGGAATACCTAGGATAGGATAAGTAATCCTTCTCACCCCCCTCCCCCTTAATGATTTAGATGCACTATTGTAAAGTGGCTGTTCCACTGGATGTCAGAAGGTGAATTCACCAATTTGTAAGTCGCTCTGGATAAGAGCGTCTGCTAAATGACTTAAATGTAAATGTAATGTTAAATGTCTATAGTAGTGTACTATATAGGGAATA
>NW_027001636.1:0-7253 GCF_036934945.1 Oncorhynchus masou masou
CTTACAGATCAGAGTTAACACCATACTGCTAACACCTTACAGATCAGAGTTAACACCTTACAGATCAGAGTTAACACCATACTGCTAACACCTTACAGATCAGAGCTTAACACCATACTGCTAACACCTTACAGATCAGAGTTAACACCATACTGCTAACACCTTACAGATCAGAGTTAACACCTTACAGATCAGAGTTAACACCATACTGCTAACACCTTACAGATCAGAGCTTCCACCATACTGCTAACACCTTACAGATCAGAGTTTCCACCATACTGCTAACACCTTACAGATCAGAGTTAACACCATACTGCTAACAGACATAGAAGGAGAAGTGGATGAGAGCAAGTTGTGACGGGTTATTGTACAGACATACATTACAAACATAGGGTTTGTGTGTCCCAAATGGCATCCTATATTCACATCTACTGCACTACTTTTGACCATATTCCTGTCCTGGTCATCAGGGCGACCTGAAGAGTTACCTGCGCAGCTGTCGGGCGGCTGACACCGTGACCCTGATCCCCTGACCCTCCAGCGAATGGCGTGCGAGATCGCCTCGGGCCTGCTGCACCTGCACAAGCACAACTTCACTCACAGGTGGGTTAGTGGACACCTTCACAAACACAACTTCATTCACAGGTGGGTTAGTGGACACCTTCACAAACACAACTTCATTCACAGGTGGGTTAGTAGACACCTTCACACACACAACTTCACTCACAGGTGGGTTAGTAGACACCTTCACACACACAACTTCATTCACAGGTGGGTTAGTGGACACCTTCACAAACACAACTTCACTCACAGGTGGGTTAGTAGACACCTTCACACACACAACTTCATTCACAGGTGGGTTAGTGGACACCTTCACAAACACAACTTCACTCACAGGTGGGTTAGTGGACACCTTCACAAACACAACTTCACTCACAGGTGGGTTAGTAGACACCTTCACAAACACAACTTCATTCACAGGTGGGTTAGTGGACACCTTCACAAACACAACTTCATTCACAGGTGGGTTAGTGGACACCTTCACAAACACAACTTCATTCACAGGTGGGTTAGTGGACACCTTCACAAAGTGAAGTGAAGAGCAAGGATAAATACAATGTATGTTTGGTAACATACATGTTGTAGTGAAGAGCAAGGATATATACACTGTATGTTTGGTAACATACATGTTGTAGGGAAGAGTAATGATATATACACTGTATGTATGGTAACATACATGTTGTAGTGAAGAGTAATGATATATACACTGTATTTACGGAAAGATACATGTTGTAGGGAAGAGTAATGATATATACACTGTATGTATGGTAACATACATGTTGTAGGGAAGAGTAAAGATGTATACACTGTATTTACGGTAACATACATGTTGTAGTGAAGAGTAATGATGTATACACTGTATGTATGGTAACATACATGTTGTAGGGACATAAAACCGATAGAGGGAACTGAACCGGGATGATCTGGAGGATGTTGAAGGATCTGGTCTCACTCTGACACATCCCACCCTAGATGCAACTGGGACTGTGCAGCTGGTCTGTCTCCAAATTAACATGATATTGAGGATATTATGTACATCACAATCTGTTCCTAATTACCTCACCTGTTTAAATAAATGTTAAATAAAAATATGGAAATATGTAAGGATATGACTGAAGCTGTGTTGCTCTGGCTCCCCCTGCTGGTCTGTCCCGGTAACAACATCCTGGTGCTGCCTGAGTGACTCTCACCAACTCCAGCATCAGTGATTTTGTTGCCGGGGGAACCTCTCTCCTTGTTACCATGGTAGCAGCCAATCATGTGCTGAGGAGCTGATGATAGGTAGAGTTAAGATCAACAAAATCTCGATGCCTGTGTAGTAGTCAGAGATAGCTACAGAGAAAAATGAGAAATCCACGTAGCTACTTGTGCAGTCAAACCAGTGAATTACACCCGTACTTTATGCTATTGAGCAGTGAATGTTGTGAAGCATCATGTTTTCCTGTGGTACAATACATTCAATAACAATGATTGAATGGTTTAATGTGATACAATGTTACTGCAGTAAGAGTATTACATATGGTTTAGTCTGGTCTGGTGACTGGGTGGCAGGTAGCCTCGCGGTTAAGAGCGTTGCGCCAGTAACTGAAAGGTTGCTGGTTTGAATCTCTGAGCAGACTAGGTGAAAAATCTGACGATGTGCCCTTGAGCAAGGTACTAAACGCTAAATGCTGCTGTAAGTCTCTCTGGATAACAGTGTCTGCTAAATGGCTATAATGTAACAATGTGATGAACTGTTCCTCCCTCTCCTCTTTACAGTGACCTGGCCTTAAGGAACTGCCTTCTGACCTCAGAGAGGACAGTAAAGATAGGAGACTATGGCCTCTCACACAGCAGATACAAGGTGAGCCTACAGTATTAACCAGTCTTGGTGAATCTACAGTAATAAACCAGTCTTGGTGAGTCTACAGTAATAAACCAGTCTTGGTGAGTCTACAGTAATAAACCAGTCTTGATGAGTCTACAGTAATTAACCAGTCTTGGTGAATCTACAGTAATAAACCAGTCTTGATGAGTCTACAGTAATTAACCAGTCTTGGTGAGTCTACAGTAATAAACCAGTCTTGGTGAATCTACAGTAATAAACCAGTCTTGATGAGTCTCCAGTAATTAACCAGTCTTGGTGAGTCTACAGTAATCAAATCAAATCAAATCAAATTTATTTATATAGCCCTTCGTACATCAGCTGATATCTCAAAGTGCTGTACAGAAACCCAGCCTAAAACCCCAAACAGCAAGCAATGCAGGTGTAGAAGCACGGTGGCTAGGAAAAACTCCCTAGAAAAGCCAAAACCTAGGAAGAAACCTAGAGAGGAACCAGGCTATGTGGGGTGGCCAGTCCTCTTCTGGCTGTGCCGGGTAGAGATTATAACAGAACATGGCCAAGATGTTCAAATGTTCATAAATGACCAGCATGGTCGAATAATAATAAGGCAGAACAGTTGAAACTGGAGCAGCAGCACGGCCAGGTGGACTGGGGACAGCAAGGAGTCATCATGTCAAGTAGTCCTGGGGCATGGTCCTAGGGCCGCGGTTCAGTTGAAACTGGAGCAGCAGCACGGCCAGGTGGACTGGGGACAGCAAGGAGTCATCATGTCAGGTAGTCCTGGGGCATGGTCCTAGGGCTCAGGTCCTCCGAGAGAGAAGGAGAAGGTAGAACGCACACTTAGATTCACACAGGACACCGAATTGGACAGGGAAGTACTCCAGATATAACAAACTGACCCCAGCCCCCGACACATAAACTACTGCAGCATAAATACTGAAGGCTGAGACAGGAGGGTCAGGAGACACTGTGGCCCCACCCGAGGACACCCCCGGACAGGGCCAAACAGGAAGGATATAACCCCACCCACTATGCCAAAGCACAGCCCCCACACACTGGAGGGATATCTTCAACCACCAACTTACCATCCTGAGACAAAGCTGAGTATAGCCGCCAAAGATCTCCGCCACGGCACAACCCAAGGGGGGCGCCCAGACAGGATGACCCATCAGTGAATCAACCCACTCAGGTGGCGCACCCCCTCAGGGACGAGCATGAGAGAGCCCCAACAAGCCAGTGACTCAGCCCCTGTAATAGGGTTAGAGGCAGAGAATCCCCAGTGGAAAGAGGGGAACCGGCCAGGCAGAGACAGCAAGGGTGGTTCGTTGCTCCACCTTTCCGTTCACCTTCCCCACTCCTGGGCCAGACTACACTCAATCATATGACCCACTGAAGAGATGAGTCTTCAGTAAAGACTTAAAAAGGTTGAGACCGAGTTTGCGTCTCTGACATGGGTAGGCAGACCGTTCCATAAAAATGGAGCTCTATAGGAGAAAGCCCTGCCTCCAGCTGTTTGCTTAGAAATTCTAGGGACAATTAGGAGGCCTGCGTCTTGTGACCGTGGCGTACGTGTAGGTATATACGGCAGGACCAAATCAGAGAGATAGGTAGGAGCAAGCCCATGCAATCACTTGAGGTTAGCAGTAAAACCTTGAAATCAGCCCTTGCTTTGACAGGAAGCCAGTGTAGGGAGGCTAGCACTGGAGTAATATGATCAAATTTTTTGGTTCTAGTCAGGATTCTAGCAGCCGTATTTAGCACTAACTGAAGTTTATTTAGTGCTTTATCCGGAGTGCCGGAAAGTAGAGCATTGCAGTAGTCTAACCCTAGAAGTGACAAAAGCATGGATTAATTTTTCTGCATCATTTTTGGACAGAAAGTTTCTGATTTTTGCAATGTTACGTAGATGGAAAAAGCTGTCCTTGAAATGGTCTTGATATGTTCTTCAAGAGATCAGGGTCAGAGTACGCGAGGTCCTTCACAGTTTTATTTGAGATGACTGTACAACCATTAAGATTAATTGTCAGATTCAACAGAAGATCTCTTTGTTTCTTGGGACCTAGAACAAGCATCTCTGTTTTATCCGAGTTTAAAAGTAGAAAGTTTGCTGCCATCCACTTCCTTATGTCTGAAACACATGCTTCTAGCGAGGGAACTTTTGGGGCTTCACCATGTTTCATTGAAATGTACAGCTGTGTATCATCCGCATAGCAGTGAAAGTTAACATTATGTTTTTCGAATAACATCCCCAGAGGTAAAATATATAAGTGAAAACAACAGCGGTCCTAAAACGGAACCTTGAGGAACACCGGGAAATTTACAGTTGATTTGTCAGAGGACAAACCATCCACAGAGACAAACTGATATCTTTCGACAGATAAGATCTAAACCAGGCCAGAACTTGACCGTGTAGACCAATTTGGGTTTCCAATCTCTCCAAAAGAATGTGAGTGATCGATGGTATCAAAAGCAGCACTAAGGTCTAGGAGCACGAGGACAGATGCAGAGCCTCGGTCGATGCCATTAAAATGTCATTTACCACCTTCACAAGTGCCGTCTCAGTGCTATGATGGGGTCTAAAACCAGACTGAAGCATTTCATATACATTGTTTGTCTTCAGGAAGGCAGTGAGTTAACTGAGCAACAGCCTTTTCTAAGATTTTTTGAGAGGAATGGAAGGTCGATATAGGCCACGTAGTTTTATATTTTCTGGGTCAAGGTTTGGCTTTTTCAAGAGAGGCTTTATTACTGCTCCTTTTTAGTGAGTTTGGTACACATCCGGTGGATAGAGAGCCGTTTATTATGTTCAACATAGGGCCAAGCACAGGAAGCAGCTCTTTCAGTAGTTTAGTTGGAATAGGGTCCAGTAAGCAGCTTGAAGGTTTAGAGGCCATGATTATTTTCATCATTGTGTCAAGAGATATAGTACTAAAACACTTGAGCGTCTCTCTTGATCCTGGTCCACGCAGAGTTGTGCAGACTCAGGACAACTGAGCTTTGAAGGAATACGCAGATTTAAGGAGGAGTCTGTAATTTGCTTTCTAATAATCATAATTTTTCCTCAAAGAAGTTCATGAATTTATCACTGCTAAAGTGAAAGTCATCCTCTCTTGGGAATGCTGCTTTTAGTTAGCTTTGCGACCGTATCAAAAGGAATTTTGGATTGTTCTTATTGTCCTCAATTAAGTTAGAAAAATAGGATGATCGAGCAGCAGTAAGGGCTCTTCGGTACTGCACGGTACTGTCTTTTCAAGCTAGACGGAAGACTTCCAGTTTGGTGTGGCGCCATTTCCGTTCAATTTTCTGGAAGCTTGCTTCAGAGCTCGGGTATTTTCTGTGTACCAGGGAGCTAGTTTCTTATGAGAAATGTTTTTAGTTTTTAGGGGGGTGCAACTGCATCTAGGGTATTGCGCAAGGTTAAATTGAGTTCCTCAGTTAGGTGGTTAACTGATTTTTGTCCTCTGGTGTCATTGGGTAGACAGAGGAATCTGGAAGGACATCAAGGAATCTTTGTGTTGTCTGTGAATTTATAGCACGACTTTTGATGTTCCTTGGTTGGGGTCTGAGCAGATTATTTGTTGCAATTGCAAACGTAATAAAATGGTGGTCCGATAGTCCTGGATTATGAGGAAAAACATTAAGATCCACAACATTTATTCCATGGGACAAAACTAGGTCCAGCGTATGACTGTGACAGTGAGTGGGTCCAGAGACATGTTGGACAAAACCCACTGAGTCGATGATGGCTCCGAAAGCCTTTTGGAGTGGGTCTGTGGACTTTTCCATGTGAATATTAAAGTCACCAAAGATTAGAATATTATCTGCTATGACTACAAGGTCGATAGGAATTCAGGGAACTCAGTGAGGAGCGCTGTATATGACCCAGGAGGCCTGTAAACAGTAGCTATAAAAAGTGATTGAGTAGGCTGCATAGATTTCATGACTAGAAGCTCAAAAGACGAAAACGTCATTTTTTTTGTAAATTGAAATTTGCTATCGTAAATGTTAGCAACACCTCCGCCTTTGCGGGATGCACGGGGATATGGTCACTAGTGCCCAGCCAGGAGGTGAGGCCTCATTTAACACAGTAAATTCATCAGGCTTAAGCCATGTTTCAGTCAGGCCAATCACATCAAGATTATGATCAGTGATTAGTTCATTGACTATAATTGCCTTTGAAGTAAGGGATCTAACATTAAGTAGCCCTATTTTGAGATGTGAGGTATCATGATCTCTTTCAATAATGACAGGAATGGAGGTGGTCTTTATCCTAGTGAGATTGCTAAGGCGATTAACACCGCCATGTTTAGTTTTGCGCAGCCTAGGTCAGGGGCACAGACACGGTCTCAATGGTGATAGCTGAGCTGACTACACTGACTATGCTAGTGGCAGACTCCACTATGCTGGCAGGCTGGCTAACAGCCTGCTGCCTGGCCTGCACCCTATTTCATTGTGGAGCTAGAGGAGTTAGAGCCCTGTCTATGTTGGTAGATAAGATGAGAGCACCCCTCCAGCTAGGATGGAGTCCGTCACTCCTCAGCAGGTCAGGCTTGGTCCTGTTTGTGGGTGAGTCCCAAAGGGAGCCAATTATCTACAAATTCTAACTTTTCGGAGGGGAGGAAAACAGTTTTCAACCAGCGATTGAGTTGTGAGACTCTGCTGTAGAGCTCATCACTCCCCTAACTGGGAGGGCCAGAGACAATTACTCGATGCCGACACATCTTTCTAGCTGATTTACACGCAGAAGCTATGTTGCGCTTGGTGATCTCTGACTGTTTCATCCTAACATCGTTGGTGCCGACGTGGATAACAATATCTCTATACTCTCTACACTCGCCAGTTTTAGCTTTAGCCAGCACCATCTTCA
>NW_027001637.1:0-7252 GCF_036934945.1 Oncorhynchus masou masou
GGACAGAGACAGTATAGGACTAGTAGGACAGAGACAGTATCAGGACTAGTAGGAGAGAGACAGTATAGGACTAGTAGGACAGAGACAGTATAGGACTAGTAGGACAGAGACAGTATAGGACTAGTAGGACAGAGACAGTATAGGACTAGTAGGACAGAGACAGTATAGGACTAGTAGGACAGAGACAGTATAGGACTAGTAGGACGAGAGACAGTATAGGACTAGTAGGACAGAGACAGTATAGGACTAGTAGGACAGAGACAGTATAGGACTAGTAGGACAGAGACAGTATAGGACTAGTAGGACAGAGACAGTATAGGACTAGTAGGACAGAGACAGTATAGGACTAGTAGGACAGAGACAGGATAGGACTAGTAGGACAGTAGACAGTATAGGACTAGTAGGACAGAGACAGTATAGGACTAGTAGGACAGAGACAGTACAGGACTAGTAGGACAGAGACAGTATAGGACTAGTAGGACAGAGACAGTATAGGACTAGTAGGACAGAGACAGTATAGGACTAGTAGGACAGAGACAGTATAGGACTAGTAGGACAGAGACAAGCATAGGACTAGTAGGAGAGACAGTATAGGACTAGTAGGACAGAGACAGTACAGGACTAGTAGGACAGAGACAGTATAGGACTAGTAGGACAGAGACAGTATAGGACTAGTAGGACAGAGACAGTATAGGACTAGTAGGACAGAGACAGTATAGGACTAGTAGGAGGGACAGTATAGGACTAGTAGGAAGAGACAATATAGGACTAGTAGGAGAGAGAGTATAGGACTAGTAGGAGAGAGACAGTATAGGACTAGCAGGAGAGAACGTATAGGACTAGTAGGAGAGACAGTATAGGACTAGTAGGACAGAGACAGTATAGGACTAGTAGGACAGAGACAGTACAGGACTAGTAGGACGAGAGACAGTACAGGACTAGTAGGACAGAGACAGTATAGGACTAGTAGGACAGAGACAGTATAGGACTAGTAGGACAGAGACAGTATAGGACTAGTAGGACAGAGACAGTATAGGACTAGTAGGACAGAGACAGTATAGGACTAGTAGGACAGAGACAGTATAGGACTAGTAGGACAGAGACAGTATAGGACTAGTAGGAGAGACAGTATAGGACTAGTAGGACAGAGACAGTATAGGACTAGTAGGCAGAGACAGTATAGGACTAGTAGGACAGAGACAGTATAGGACTAGTAGGACAGAGACAGTATAGGACTAGTAGGACAGAGACAGTATAGGACTAGTAGGACAGAGACAGTATAGGACTAGTAGGACAGAGACAGTATAGGACTAGTAGAACAGAGACAGTACAGGACTAGTAGGACAGAGACAGTATAGGACTAGTAGGACAGAGACAGTATAGGACTAGTAGGACAGAGACAGTATAGGACTAGTAGGACAGAGACAGTATAGGACTAGTAGGACAGAGACAGTATAGGACTAGTAGGACAGAGACAGTATAGGACTAGTGAGACAGAGACAGTATAGGACTAGTAGGACAGAGACAGTATAGGACTAGTAGGACAGAGACAGTATAGGACTAGTAGGACAGAGACAGTATAGGACTAGTAGGACAGAGACAGTATAGGACTAGTAGGAGAGAGACAGTATAGGACTAGTAGGACAGAGACAGTATAGGACTAGTAGGACAGAGACAGTATAGGACTAGTAGGACAGAGACAGTATAGGACTAGTAGGACAGAGACAGTATAGGACTAGTAGAGAGAGACAGTATAGGACTAGTAGGACAGAGACAGTATAGGACTAGTAGGAGAGACAGTATAGGACTAGTAGGACAAAGACAGTATAGGACTAGTAGGAGAGAGACAGTATAGGACTAGTAGGACAGAGACAGTATAGGACTAGTAGGACAGAGACAGTATAGGACTAGTAGGACAGAGACAGTATAGGACTAGTAGGACAGAGACAGTATAGGACCAGTAGGAGAGACAGTATAGGACTAGTAGGACAGATACAGGATAGGACTAGTAGGACAGAGACAGTACAGGACTAGTAGGAGAGAGACAGTATAGGACTAATAGGACAGAGACAGTACAGGACTAGTAGGACAGAGACAGTATAGGACTAGTAGGACAGAGACAGCATAGTACTAGTAGGAGAGACAGTATAGGACTAGTAGGAGGGACAGTATAAGACTAGTAGGAGAGACAATATAGGACTAGTAGGAGAGACAGTATAGGACTAGTAGGACAGAGACAGTATAGGACAGTAGGAGAGAGACAGTATAGGACTAGCAGGAGAGACAGTATAGGACTAGTAGGACAGAGACAGTATAGGACTAGTAGGACAGAGACAGTGTAGGACTAGTAGGACAGAGACAGTGTAGGACTAGTAGGACAGAGACAGTATAGGACTAGTAGTGGACAGAGACAGTTTCGGACTAGTAGGAGAGAAACAGTACAGGACTAGTAGGGTAGACAATATAGGACTAGTAGGACAGAGACAGTATAGGACGAGTAGGACAGAGACAGTATAGGACTAGTAGGACAGGGCAAGTATAGGACTAGCAGGACAGAGACAGTATAGGACTAGTAGGAGAGAAACAGTACAGGACTAGTAGGAGAGAAACAGTACAGTACTAGTAGGGGAGACAATATAGGACTAGTAGGACAGAGACAGTATAGGACTAGTAGGAGATACAGTATAGGACTAGTAGGACAGAGAGAGTATAGGACTAGTAGGACAGAGACAGTATAGGACTAGTAGAACAGAGACAGTATAGGACTAGTAGGACAGAGAGAGTACAGGACTAGTAGGAGAGACAGTATAGGACTAGTAGGACAGAGACAGTATAGGACTAGTAGGACAGAGACAGTACAGGACTAGTAGGAGAGAGACAGTATAGGACTAGTAGGACAGAGTATTGTATAGACTAGTAGGACAGAGACAGTATAGGACTATAGGAGATACAGTATAGACTAGTAGGACAGAGATAATATAGGACCAGTAGGACAGAGACAGTATAGGACTAGTAGAACAGAGACAGTATAGGACTAGTAGGACAGAGACAGTACAGGACTAGTAGGAGAGAGACAGTACAGGACTAGTAGGACAGAGACAGTATAGGACTAGTAGGAGAGACAGTATAGGACTAGTAGGACAGAGACAGTACAGGACTAGTAGGACAGAGACAGTTTAGGACAAGTTGGACAGAGAGAGTATAGGACTTGTAGGAGAGACAGTATAGGACTAGTAGGACAGAGACAGTACAGGACTAGTAGGACAGAGACAGTACAGGACTAGTAGGACAGAGACAGTATAGGACTAGTAGGACAGAGACAGTATAGGACTAGTAGGACAGAGACAGTACAGGACTAGTAGGAGAGAGACAGTACAGGACTAGTAGGACAGAGACAGTATAGGACTAGTAGGAGAGAGACAGTACAGGACCAGTAGGAGAGACAGTATAGGACTAGTAGGACAGAGACAGTATAGGACTAGTAGGACAGAGACAGTATAGGACTAGTAGGACAGAGACAGTACAGGACTAGTAGGAGAGAGACAGTATAGGACTAGTAGGAGAGAGACAGTACAGGACTAGTAGGAGAGAGACAGTACAGGACTAGTAGGAGAGAGACAGTACAAGACTAGTAGGAGAGAGACAGTATAGGACTAGTAGGACAGAGACAGTATTGGACTAGTAGGACAGAGACAGTACAGGACTAGTAGGAGAGAGACAGTACAGGACTAGTAGGAGAGAGACAGTACAGGACTAGTAGGAGAGAGACAGTATAGGACTAGTAGGAGAGACAGTATAAGACTAGTAGGACAGAGACAGCATAGGACTAGTAGGACAGAGACAGTATAGGACTAGTAGAACAGAGACAGTATAGGACTAGTAGGACAGAGACAGTACAGGACTAGTAGGAGAGAGACAGTACAGGACTAGTAGGAGAGAGACAGTACAGGACTAGTAGGAGAGAGACAGTACAGGACTAGTAGGAGAGAGACAGTACAGGACTAGTAGGAGAGAGACAGTATAGGACTAGCAGGACAGAGACAGTACAGGACTAGTAGGACAGAGACAGTATAGGACTAGTAGGACAGAGACAGTATAGGACTAGTAGGGCAGAGACAGTATAGGACTAGTAGGACAGAGACAGTATAGGACTAGTAGGAGAGAGACAGTATAGGACTAGTAGGAGAGAGACAGTACAGGACTAGTAGGACAGAGACAGTATAGGACTAGTAGGAGAGACAGTATAGGACTAGTAGGAAGAGACAGTATAGGACTAGTAGGACAGAGACAGTACAGGACTAGTAGGAGAGACAGTACAGGACTAGTAGGAAGAGACAGTATAGGACTAGTAGGACAGAGACAGTATAGGACTAGTAGGACAGAGACAGTACAGGACTAGTAGGACAGAGACAGTATAGGACTAGTAGGACAGAGACAGTATAGGACTGGTAGGACAGAGACAGTACAGGACTAGTAGGAGAGAGACAGTACAGGACTAGTAGGACAGAGACAGTATAGGACTAGTAGGAGAGAGACAGTACAGGACCAGTAGGAGAGACAGTATAGGACTAGTAGGACAGAGACAGTATAGGACTAGTGGGACAGAGACAGTATAGGACTAGTAGGACAGAGACAGTATAGGACTAGTAGGACAGAGACAGTACAGGACTAGTAGGAGAGAGACAGTATAGGACTAGTAGGACAGAGACAGTATAGGACTAGTAGGACAGAGACAGTATAGGACTAGTAGGAGAGACAGTACAGGACTAGTAGGACAGAGACAGTATAGGACTAGTAGGACAGAGACAGTATAGGACTAGTAGGACAGAGACAGTACAGGACTAGTAGGACAGAGACAGTATAGGGACTAGCAGGAGAGAGACAGTACAGGACTAGTAGGACTAGAGACAGTACAGGACTAGTAGGAGAGACAGTACAGGACTAGTAGGAGAGACAGTATAGGACTAGTAGGACAGAGACAGTACAGGACTAGTAGGAAGAAGTATAGGACCAGTAGGAGGACAGTATAGGACTAGTAGGACAGAGACAGTATAGGACTAGTAGGAGAGAGACAGTATAGGACTAGTAGGACAGAGACAGTACAGGACTAGTAGGACAGAGACAGTATGGGACTAGTAGGACAGAGACAGTATAGGACTAGTAGGACAGAGACAGTATAGGACTAGCAGGAGAGACAGTATAGGACTAGTAGAACAGAGACAGTACAGGACTAGTAGGCAGAGACAGTATAGGACTAGTAGGACAGAGACAGTATAGGACTAGTAGGAGAGAGACAGCATAGACCAGTAGGACAGAGACAGTATAGAACTAGTAGGACAGAGACAGTATAGACTAGTAGGACAGAGACAGTATAGGACCAGTAGGCAGAGACAGCATAGGACTAGTAGGACAGAGACAGTATAGGACTAGTAGGACAGAGACAGTACAGGACTAGTAGGAGAGACAGTGATAGGACTAGTAGGACAGAGACAGTATAGACCAGATAGGACAGAGACAGTATAGGACTAGGTAGGAGAGACAGTATAGGATACTAGTAGGAACAGAGACAGTACAAAGTAGGAGACAGTACAGATCACAGGGACAGAGACAGCATAGGACTCAGTAGGAGACAGTATAGGACTAGTAGGACAGAGACAGTATAGGACCAGCAGGACAGAGACAGTATAAGGCTAGCAGGACGGTAGACAGTATGGGACCAGCAGGACAGAGTACTGTTACAGGACCAGCAGGACAGAGACAGTATAGGACCAGCAAGACAGAGACAGTATAGGACTAGTAGGAACAGGGACTGGCAGGAGTTAGGATGGGTAGGACGGAGAGAATATAGGACTAGTAGGACAAAGAATAGTATAGGACAGGAGTAGGGGAGGTATGAGAATAGGGACTATAGGAGGAGGAGAGAATAGGACTTAGTACAGTGACAGTATAAGACTAGTAGGAGAGAGAGTATAGGACTAGTAGGACAGAGACAGCATGGACCAGCAGGCACAGCAGGACCAGCAGACGCATGACAGCATGCAGGACCAGCAGGGACATGTTCACGGACCAGGAGGAGAGAACAGCACAGGACCAGTAGGAGGACAGCATGGTGAACTCAGCAGGAGGTACACGGTGCCACAGAACCAGTAGAGATGTACAGCATAGTAACCAGCAGACAAGGAGTGAGCACAGGACCAGCGGTGCAGGTGATACGCTACAGGACCAGCAGGAGCAGACATTTGCACAGGACCAGTGGTGGACAGAGAGAGCGATAGGCACTAGTAGGACAGCGCAGACCGAAGTAGGCAGGAGACTAGTAGGACAGAGACGAGCATACAGGACTAGTAGGAGAGAGACAGTATAGGACTAGTAGGACAGAGAGCAGTATAGGACTAGTAGGACAGAGACAGTATAGGACCAGTAGGACAGAGACAGTTAGGACTAGTAGAGAGACAGTATAGGACTAGTAGGACAGAGACAGCATAGGACTAGTAGGACAGACACAGTATGGACCAGTAGGACAGTAGACAGTACAGGACTAGTAGGACAGAGACAGTATAGGACTAGCAGGACAGAGACGGTATAGGACCAGTAGGAGAGACAGTATAGGACTAGTAGGACAGAGACAGGACAGGACTAGCAGGACAGTAAGACGAGTTGAGGACAGTGACTAGCAGGACAGAGACAGTATAGGACTCAGTAGGACAGAGACAGTATAGGGACTAGCAGGACAGGAGACAGCATGGGACTAGTAGGACGGGAGAGACAGGACAGAGACTAGTGTAGACGCAGAGACAGTATAGGACTAGTAGGACAGAGACAGTATAGGACTAGCAGGACAGAGACAGCATAGGACCAGTAGGAGCAGACAGTATAGGACTAGTAGGACGAGACAGTATAGGACCAGTAGGACAGAACAGCATGGGACTAGCAGGAGAGACAGCATAGACTAGTAGTGAGGAGACAGATAGGACCAGCAGGATAGATATATAAGGACTAGTAGGAGAGAGACAGTACTAGGACGGGGCGGTACCCGCAGGACTAGTGGGAGAGAGACAGTAGCAGGACTAGTAGGGGAGAGACAGTACGGGACTAGTTAGGGGCGACGGGGGGGGGGGGCTGGCGCTGGTAGGCGGGAGAGACAGTATAAGGAGGACTAGTAGGACAGAGACAGCATTGGGACTAGTAGGACTGAGACAGTACGGGACCAGTGGTGGAGAGAGACAGCATAGGACTGCAGGAGAGAGACAGT
>NW_027001638.1:0-7249 GCF_036934945.1 Oncorhynchus masou masou
CCTCTGTGGATGATAATGTCATTGGTATGGCATGTGATCAGTCAGCAGACCTCTGTGGATGATAATGTCATTGGTATGGCATGTGATCAGTCAGCAAACCTCTGTGGATGATAATGTCATTGGTATGGCATGTGATCAGTCAGCAGACCTCTGTGGTTGATAATGTCATTGGTATGGCATGTGATCAGTCAGCAGACCTCTGTGGATGATAATGTCATTGGTATGGCATGTGATCAGTCAGCAGACCTCTGTGGATGATAATGTCATTGGTAAGGCATGTGATCAGTAAGCAGACCTCTGTGGATGATAATGTCATTGGTATGGCATGTGATCAGTCAGCAGACCTCTGTGGTTGATAATGTCATTGGTATGGCATGTGATCAGTAAGCAGACCTCTGTGGATGATAATGTCATTGGTATGGCATGTGATCAGTCAGCAGACCTCTGTGACAGCCTGACAGTTTACCTCTGTAACCCAGCAGGTAAAGACAGGGTTAGTGCTAGGATCAACATCGTCCCCCAGCAGGTAAAGACAGGGTTAGTGCTAGGATCAACATCGTCCCCCAGCAGGTAAAGACCGGGTTAGGGCTAGGGTCAACACCATCCCCCAGCAGGTAAAGACAGGGTTAGGGCTAGGGTCAACACTGTCCCCCAATAGCTAAAGACAGGGTTAGGGCTAGGGTCAACACCATCCCCCACTAGCTAAAGACAGGGTTAGGGCTAGGGTCACACCATCCCCCAGCAGGTAAAGACAGGGTTAGGGCTAGTGTCAACACCATCCCCCAGCAGGTAAAGACAGGGTTAGGGCTAGGGTCACACCATCCCCTGTCCCCCACTAGCTAAAGACAGGGTAAGGGCTAGTGTCAACACCATCCCCCTAAAGCAGGTAAAGTCCCCCACAGGATTAGGGCTAGGGTCAACACTGTCCCCCAATAGCTAAAGACAGCAGGTAGCTAAAGACAGGGTTAGGGCTAGGGTCAACACCATCCCCAGCAGGTAAAGACAGGGTTAGGCTAGGGTCAACACCATCCCCCACTAGCTAAAGACAGGGTTATGGCTAGGGTCACACCATCCCCCACTAGCTAAAGACAGGGTTAAGGGCTAGGGTCAACACTGTCCCAGCAGGTAAAGACAGGATTAAGCTAGGGCTCCCACAGCAGGTAAAGTCAGGGTTAGGGCTAGGGTCAACACCATCCCCCAGCAGATAAAGACAGGGTTAGGGCTAGGGTCACACCACAACTAAAGACAGGGTGAGGGCTAGGGTCAACACCATCCCCCACTAGCTAAAGACAGGGTTAGGGCTAGGTCAACACTGTCCCCCAGCAGGTAAAGACAGGGTTAGGGCTAGGGTCAACACCGTCCCCAGCAGATAAAGACAGGGTTAGAGCTAGGGTAGCTAAAGTCAGGTTAGCTAGGGTCACCGTCCCACAGCAGGGTCATTAGGGCTAGGGTCAACACCATCCCCCAGCAGGTAAAGACAGGGTTAGGGGGCTAGGGTCAACACCATCCCCCAGCAGGTAAAGACAGGGTTAAGGCTAGGGTCAACACCGTCCCCAGCAGGTAAAGTCAGGTTAGGGCTAGGGTCAACACCGTCCCCCAGCAGGTAAAGACAGGGTTAAGGCTAGGGTCAACACCCCCGCCCTAAAGCAGGTAAAGTCACACATCCCAGCAGGTAAAGACAGGGTTAGGGCTAGGGTCAACACCATCCCCCAGCAGGTAAAGACAGGGTTAGGGCTAGGGTCACCATCCCCCTGTCAGGTAAAGACAGGTTAGGTCAACACCGTCCCACAGCAGGTAAAGTCAGAGTTAGGGCTAGGGTCAACACCGTCCCACAGCAGGTAAAGACAGGGTTAGGGCTAGGGTCAACACCGTCCCCCAGCAGGTAAAGACAGGGTTAGGGCTAGGGTCAACACCGTCCCCCAGCAGGTAAAGACAGGGTTAGGGCTAGGGTCAAACCATCCCCCACTAGCTAAAGACAGGGTTAGGGCTAAGGTCACACCATCCCCCAACAGGTAAAGACAGGGTGAGGGCTAGGGTCAACACCATCCCCCACTAGCTAAAGACAGGGTTAGAGCTAGGGTCAACACCGTCCCCAGCAGGTAAAGACAGGGTTATGGCTCCCCCAGCAGGTAAAGACAGGGTTAGAGCTAGGGTCACACCATCCCCCACTAGCTAAAGTCAGGGTTAGGGCTAGGGTCAACACCGTCCCACAGCAGGTAAAGTCAGGGTTAGGGCTAGGGTCAAACCATCCCCCACTAGCTAAAGACAGGGTTAGGGCTAAGGTCACACCATCCCCAGTCACGAAAGACAGGGTTAAGGCTAGGGTCAACACCGTCCCCAGCAGGTAAAGTCAGAGTTAGGGCTAGGGTCAACACCGTCCCACAGCAGGTAAAGACAGGGTTAGGGCTAGGGGGTCACTAGCTAAATACAGGGTTAGGGCTAAGGTCACACCATCCCCCAGCAGGTAAAGTCAGAGTTAGGGCTAGGGTCAACACCGTCCCACAGCAGGTAAAGTCAGGGTTAGGGCTAGGGTCAACACCGTCCCCCAGCAGGTAAAGTCAGGGTTAGGGCTAGGTCAAACCATCCCGCAGGTAAAGACAGGGTTAGGGCTAAGGTCACACCATCCCCCAGCAGGTAAAGACAGGGTTAGGGCTAGGGTCAACACCATCCCCACTAGCTAAAGACAGGGTGAGGGCTAGGTCACACCATCCCCCTGTCGCGAAAGACAGGGTTAAGGCTAGGTCAACACCGTCCCCAGCAGGTAAAGTCAGAGTTAGGGCTAGGGTCAACACCGTCCCACAGCAGGTAAAGACAGGGTTAGGGCTAGGGTCAACACCGTCCCCCAGCAGGTAAAGACAGGGTTAGGCTAGGGTCAACACCGTCCCCCAGCAGGTAAAGACAGGGTTAGGCTAGGGTCAACAGTCCCCAGCAGTAAAGGGTTAGGGCTAGGGTCAACACCGTCCCACAGCAGGTAAAGTCAGAGTTAGGGCTAGGGTCAACACCGTCCCACAGCAGGTAAAGACAGGGTTATGGCAGGGTCAAAGTCCCCCAGCAGGTAAAGACAGGGTTAGAGCTAGGTCAACACCGTCCCACAGCAGGTAAAGTCAGGGTTAGGGCTAGGGTCAAACCATCCCCCACTAGCTAAAGACAGGGTTAGGGCTAAGGTCACACCATCCCCCAACAGGTAAAGACAGGGTGAGGGCTAGGGTCAACACCATCCCCCACTAGCTAAAGACAGGGTTAGAGCTAGGGTCAACACCGTCCCCCAGCAGGTAAAGACAGGGTTATGGCTAGGGTCAACACCGTCCCCCAGCAGGTAAAGACAGGGTTAGAGCTAGGGTCACACCATCCCCCACTAGCTAAAGTCAGGGTTAGGGCTAGGGTCAACACCGTCCCACAGCAGGTAAAGTCAGGGTTAGGGCTAGGGTCAAACCATCCCCCACTAGCTAAAGACAGGGTTAGGGCTAAGGTCAACACCATCCCCCAGTCACGAAAGACAGGGTTAAGGCTAGGGTCAACACCGTCCCCCAGCAGGTAAAGTCAGAGTTAGGGCTAGGGTCAACACCGTCCCACAGCAGGTAAAGTCAGGGTTAGGGCTAGGGTCAAACCATCCCCCACTAGCTAAATACAGGGTTAGGGCTAAGGTCACACCATCCCCCAGCAGGTAAAGTCAGAGTTAGGGCTAGGGTCAACACCGTCCCACAGCAGGTAAAGTCAGGGTTAGGGCTAGGGTCAACACCGTCCCCCAGCAGGTAAAGTCAGGGTTAGGGCTAGGGTCAAACCATCCCCCGCTAGCTAAAGACAGGGTTAGGGCTAAGGTCACACCATCCCCCAGCAGGTAAAGACAGGGTTAGGGCTAGGGTCAACACCATCCCCCACTAGCTAAAGACAGGGTGAGGGCTAGGGTCACACCATCCCCTGTCTAAAGACAGGGTTAAGGCTAGGTCAACACCGTCCCCAGCAGGTAAAGTCAGAGTTAGGGCTAGGGTCAACACCGTCCCACAGCAGGTAAAGACAGGGTTAGGGCTAGGGTCAACACCGTCCCCCAGCAGGTAAAGACAGGTTAGGGCTAGGGTCAACACCGTCCCCAGCAGGTAAAGACAGGGTTAGGGCTAGGGTCAACACCATCCCACAGCAGGTAAAGACAGGGTTAGGGCTAGGGTCAACACCATCCCACAGCAGGTAAAGACAGGGTTAGGGCTAGCGTCAACACCGTCCCCCAGCAGGTAAAGACAGGGTTAGGGCTAGGGTCAACACCGTCCCCAGCAGGTAAAGACAGGGTTATGGCTAGGTCAACACCATATCCCCCAGCAGGTAAAGACAGGGTTAGAGCTAGGTCACACCATCCCCACTAGCTAAAGTCAGGGTTAGGGCTAGGTCAACACCGTCCCACAGCAGGTAAAGTCAGGGTTAGGGCTAGGGTCAAACCATCCCCCACTAGCTAAATACAGGGTTAGGGCTAAGGTCAACACCATCCCCCAGCAGGTAAAGACAGGGTTAGGGCTAGGGTCAACACCATCCCCAGCAGGTAAACAGGGTTAGCTAGGTCAAAGTCCCACAGCAGGGTCAGGGTTAGGGCTAGGGTCAAACCATCCCTAAATACCTGTCAGCAGGTAAAGACAGGGTTAAGGCTAGGGTCAACACCGTCCCACAGCAGGTAAAGTCAGGGTTAGGGCTAGGGTCAACACCGTCCCCCAGCAGGTAAAGTCAGGGTTAGGGCTAGGGTCAAACCATCCCCAGCAGCTAAAGACAGGGTTAGGGCTAAGGTCACACCATCCCCAGCAGGTAAAGACAGGGTTAGGGCTAGGGTCAACACCATCCCCCACAGCTAAAGACAGGGTGAGGGCTAGGGTCAACACCATCCCTGTCGCGAAAGACAGGGTTAAGGCTAGGTCAACACCGTCCCCCAGCAGGTAAAGTCAGAGTTAGGGCTAGGGTCAACACCGTCCCACAGCAGGTAAAGACAGGGTTAGGGCTAGGGTCAACACCGTCCCCCAGCAGGTAAAGACAGGGTTAGGGCTAGGGTCAACACCATCCCCAGCAGGTAAAGACAGGGATTAGGGGCTAAAGACAGGGTTCAGGTCACACCATCCCCCAACAGGTAAAGACAGGGTTAGGGCTAGGGCAACACCATCCCCCACTAGCTAAAGACAGGGTTAGGCTAGGGTCAACACCGTCCCAGCAGGTAAAGACAGGTTAGTTAGGGTCAACACCGTCCCCAGCAGGTAAAGACAGGGTTAGAGCTAGGGTCACACCGCCCCACACTAGCTAAAGTCAGGGTTAGGCTAGGGTCAACACCGTCCCACAGCAGGTAAAGTCAGGGTTAGGGCTAGGGTCAAACCATCCCCACTAGCTAAAGACAGGGTTAGGGCTAAGGTCACACCATCCCCCAGCAGGTAAAGACAGGGTTAGGGCTAGGGTCAACACCATCCCCCAGCAGGTAAAGACAGGGTTAGGGCTAGGGTCAACATCCCCCCTGTCGTTTAAAGACAGGGCTAAGGCAGGGTAAAGGACAGAGTTAGGGCTAGGGTCAACACCGTCCCCAGCAGGTAAAGACAGGGTTAGGGCTAGGGTCAAACCATCCCCCACTAGCTAAATACAGGGTTAGGGCTAAGGTCACACCATCCCCAGCAGGTAAAGACAGGGTTAGGGCTAGGGTCAACACCGTCCCCTATTAGCTAAAGCAGGGTTAGGGTAAAGTCGCGAAAGACAGGGTTAGGGCTAGGGTCAACACCGTCCCCAGCAGGTAAAGACAGAGTTAGGGCTAGGGTCAACACCGTCCCACAGCAGGTAAAGACAGGGTTAGGGCTAGGTCAACACCGTCCCCCAGCAGGTAAAGACAGGGTTAGGCTAGGGTCAACACCGTCCCCAGCAGGTAAAGACAGGGTTAGGGCTAGGGTCAACACCATCCCACAGCAGGTAAAGGCAGGGTTAGGGCTAGGGTCAACACCGTCCCCACAGCAGGTAGAGACAGGGTTAGGGCTAGGGTCAACACCGTCCCCCAGCAGGTAAAGACAGGGGTTAGGGCTAGGGTCAACACCGTCCCCAGCAGGTAAAGACAGGGTTAGGGCTAGGGTCAACACCGTCCCGCAGCAGGTAAAGACAGGGTAAGGACTAGGGTCAACACCGCCCCACAGCATTTAAATACAGGATAAGGGCTAGGGTAAACATCGTCCCCCAGCAGGTAAAGACAGGGTTAGGGCTAGGGTCAACACCGTCCCACAGCAGGTAAAGACAGGGTTAGGGTTAGGGTCAACACCGTCCCACAGCAGGTAAAGACAGGGTTAGGGCTAGGGTCAACACCGCCCCACAGCATTTAAAGACAGGGTTAGGGCTTAGGTCAACACCGTCCCACAGCTGGTAAAGACAGGGTTAGGACTAGGGTCAACACCATCCCCCAGCGAGCAAGACAGGGTTAGGGCTAGGGTCACACCGTCCCGAGCAGGTAAAGACAGGGTTAGGGCTAGGTCAACACTAGTCCCCCAGCAGCTAAAGGAAGGGTTAGGGCTAGGGTCACACCATCCCCCACTAGCTAAAGACAGGGTGAGGGCTAGGGTCACACCATCCCCAGTCAGGTAAAGACAGGGTTAGGGCTAGGGTCAACACCGTCCCACAGCAGGTAAAGTCAGGGTTAGGGCTAGGGTCAACACCGTCCCACAGCAGGTAAAGACAGGGTTAGGGCTAGGGTCAACACCATCCCCCAGCAGGTAAAGACAGGGTTAGGGCTAGGGTCAACACCGTCCCCCAGCAGGTAAAGTCAGGGTTAGGGCTAGGGTCAACACCGTCCCCCAGCAGGTAAAGTCAGGGTTAGGGCTAGGGTCAAACCATCCCCCAGCAGCTAAAGACAGGGTTAGGGCTAAGGTCACACCATCCCCCAGCAGGTAAAGACAGGGTTAGGGCTAGGGTCAACACCATCCCCCACTAGCTAAAGACAGGGTGAGGGCTAGGGTCACACCATCCCCCTGTCGCGAAAGACAGGGTTAAGGCTAGGGTCAACACCGTCCCCCAGCAGGTAAAGTCAGAGTTAGGGCTAGGGTCAACACCGTCCCACAGCAGGTAAAGACAGGGTTAGGGCTAGGGTCAACACCGTCCCCCAGCAGGTAAAGACAGGGTTAGGGCTAGGGTCAACACCGTCCCCCAGCAGGTAAAGACAGGGTTAGGGCTAGGGTCAACACCGTCCCACAGCAGGTAAAGACAGGGTTAGGGCTAGGGTCAACACCGTCCCCCAGCAGGTAAAGACAGGGTTAGG
>NW_027001639.1:0-7247 GCF_036934945.1 Oncorhynchus masou masou
GGGTACTGCGGAGGCCGGCGAGTAACAGACTAAAGTTCAGGGCAGGGTACTGGGCGGAGGCCGGATAGTAACAGACTAAAGTTCAGGGCAGGGTACTGGGCGGAGGCCGGATAGTAACAGACTAAAGTTCAGGGCAGGGTACTGGGCGGAGGCCGGATAGTAACAGACTAAAGTTCAGGGCAGGGTACTGGGCGGAGGCCGGATAGTAACAGACTAAAGTTCAGGGCAGGGTACTGGGCGGAGGCCGGATAGTAACAGACTAAAGTTCAGGGCAGGGTACTGGGCGGAGGCCGGATAGTAACAGACTAAAGTTCAGGGCAGGGTACTGGGCAGAGGCCGGATAGTAACAGACTAAATTTCAGGGCAGGGCACTGGGCAGAGGCCGGATAGTAACAGACTAAAGTTCAGGGCAGGGTACTGGGCGGAGGCCGGCGAGTAACAGACTAAAGTTCAGGGCAGGGTACTGGGCGGAGGCCGGATAGTAACAGACTAAAGTTCAGGGCAGGGTACTGGGCGGAGGTCATGAGTAACAGGACTAAAGTTCAGGGCAGGCACTAAGTGAGGCCGGATAGTAAATAGACTAAAGTTCAGGGCAGTACTGGGTGGAGGCCGGCGAGTAACAGACTAAAGTTCAGGGCAGGGTACTGGGCGGGAGGCTGGGCGAGCAACAGACCAAAGTTCAGGGCAGGGTACTGGGCGGAGGCCGGATAGTAACAGACTAAAGTTCAGGGCAGGGTACTGGGCGGAGGCCGGATAGTAACAGACTAAAGTTCAGGTGAATCGGGCGGAGGCCGGCGAGTAACAAGACTAAAGTTCAGGGCAGGGTACCGGGGTGGGAGGCCGGCGAGTAACAGACTAAAGTTCAGGGCAGGGTACTGGGCGGAGGCCAGTGAGTAACAGACTAAAGTTCAGGGCAGGGTACTGGGCGGAGGCCGGATAGGAACAGACTAAAGTTCAGGGCAGGGTACTGGGCGGAGGCCGTAACAGACTAAAGTTCAGGGCAGGGTACTGGGTGGAGGCCGGATAGTAACAGACTAAAGTTCAGGGCAGTCACTGGGCTGGAGGCCGGATAGTAACAGACTAAAGTTCAGGGCAGGGTACTGGGGCGGAGGCCGGATATGCAACAGACTAAAGTTCAGGGCAGGGTACTGGGCGGGGCCGGATAGTAACAGACTAAAGTTCAGGGCAGGGTACTGGGCGGAGGCCGGGCAGTAACAGACTAAAATTCAGGACAGAGGCCGGCGAGTAACAGACTAACTTTCAGGGCAGGGTACTGGGCGGAGGCCGGGAGTAACAGACTAACTTTCAGGGCGGTACTGGGAGGAGGCCGGCGAATAACAGACTAAAGTTCAGGGCAGGGTACTGGGCGGAGGCCGGATAGTAACAGACTAAAGTTCAGGGCAGGGTACTGGGCGGAGGCCGGATAGTAACAGACTAAAGTTCAGGGCAGGGTACTGGGCGGAGCCCGGATAGTAACAGACTAAAGTTCAGGGCAGGGTACTGGGCGGAGGCCGGATAGTAACAGACTAAAGTTCAGGGCAGGGTACTGGGCGGAGGCCAGGGATAGTAACAGACTAAAGTTTCTGGGTGGAGGGCTAAAGTTCAGGGGCAGGTACTGGGCGGGAGGCCGGATAGTAACAGACTAAAGTTCAGGGCAGGGTACTGGGTGAGGCCGATAGTAACAGACTAAAGTTCAGGGCAGGGTACTGGGCGGAGGCCAGATAGTAACAGACTAAAGTTCAGGGCAGGGTACTGGGTGAGGCCGGATAGTAACAGACTAAAGTTCAGGGCAGGGTACTGGGTGGAGGCCAGATAGTAACAGACTAAAGTTCAGGGCAGGGTACTGGGGTGATAACAGACTAACTTTCAGGGCAGGGTACTGGGAGGAGGCCGGGAATAACAGACTAAAGTTCAGGGCAGGGTATTGGGTGGAGGCCAGATAGTAACAGACTAAAGTTCAGGGCAGGGTACTGGGTGGAGGCCAGTGAGTAACAGACTAAAGTTCAGGGCAGGGTACTGGGTGGAGGCCGGATAGTAACAGACTAAAGTTCAGGGCAGGGTACTGGGCGGAGGCCAGATAGTAACAGACTAAAGTTCAGGGCAGGGTACTGGGTGGAGGCCGGATAGTAACAGACTAAAGTTCAGGGCAGGGTACTGGGTGGAGGCCGGATAGTAACAGACTAAAGTTCAGGGCAGGGTACTGGGCGGAGGCCGGATAGTAACAGACTAAAGTTCAGGGCAGGGTACTGGGTGGAGGCCGGATAGTAACAGACTAAAGTTCAGGGCAGGGTACTGGGCGGAGGCCGGCGAGTAACAGACTAAAATTCAGGACAGGGTACTGGGCGGAGGCCGGATAGTAACAGACTAACTTTCAGGGCAGGGTACTGGGCGGAGGCCGGATAGTAACAGACTAAAGGGCAGGGTACTGGGAGGAGGCAGCGGTAGTTCAGCGGAGTCGGATAGTAACAGACTAAAGTTCAGGGCAGGGTACTGGGTGGAGGCCGGATAGTAACAGACTAAAGTTCAGGGCAGGGTACGGAGGCCGGAGTAACAGACTAAAGTTCAGGGCAGGGTACTGGGTGAGGCCGGATAGTAACAGACTAAAGTTCAGGGCAGGGTACTGGGCAGAGGCCGGATAGTAACAGACTAAAGTTCAGGGCAGGGTACCGGGAGATAGTAACAGACTAAAGTTCAGGGCAGGGTACTGGGTGGAGGCAGATAGTAACAGACTAAAGTTCAGGGCAGGGTACTGGGCGGAGGCCGGATAGTAACAGACTAAAGTTCAGGGCAGGGTACTGGGTGGAGGCCGGATAGTAACAGACTAAAGTTCAGGGCAGGGTACTGGGCGGAGGCCGAGTAACAGACTAAAGTTCAGGGCAGGGTACTGGGCAGAGGCCGGATAGTAACAGACTAAAGTTCAGGGCAGGGTACTGGGTGGAGGCCGGATAGTAACAGACTAAAGTTCAGGGCTACTGGGTGGAGGCCGGATAGTAACAGACTAAAGTTCAGGGCAGGGACTGGGCGGATAGTAACAGACTAAAGTTCAGGGCAGGGTACTGGGCGGAGGCCGGATAGTAACAGACTAAAGTTCAGGGCAGGGTACTGGGCGGAGGCCGGATAGTAACAGACTAAAGTTCAGGGCAGGGTACTGGGTGGGAGGCCGGATAGTAACAGACTAAAGTTCAGGGCAGGGTACTGGGCAGAGGCCGGATAGTAACAGACTAAAGTTCAGGGCAGGGTACTGGGCGGAGGCCGGATAGTAACAGACTAAAGTTCAGGGCAGGGTACTGGGTGGAGTAACAGACTAAAGTTCAGGGCAGGAGTAACAGACTAAAGTTCAGGGCAGGGTACTGGGCGGAGGCCGGATAGTAACAGACTAAAGTTCAGGGCAGGGTACTGGGTGGAGGCCGGATAGTAACAGACTAAAGTTCAGGGCAGGGTACTGGGTGGAGGCCGGATAGTAACAGACTATAGTTCAGGGCAGGGTACTGGGTGGAGGCCGGATAGTAACAGACTAAAGTTCAGGGCAGGGTACTGGGCAGAGGCCAGATAGTAACAGACTCAAAGTTCAGGGCAGGGTACTGGGCAGAGGCCGGATAGTAACAGACTATAGTTCAGGGCAGGGTACTGGGTGGAGGCCGGATAGTAACAGACTAAAGTTCAGGGCAGGGTACTGGGCGGAGGCCGCGATAGTAACAGACTAAAGTTCAGGGCAGGGTACTGGGGCAGAGGCCGGATAGTAACAGACTAAAGTTCAGGGCAGGGTACTGGGTGGAGGCCGGATAGTAACAGACTAAAGTTCAGGGCAGGGTACTGGGTGGAGGCCGGATAGTAACAGACTAAAGTTCAGGGCAGGGTAGTTCTGGGCGGAGGCCGGATAGTAACAGACTAAAGTTCAGGGCAGGGGTACTGCTGAGGCCGGATAGTAACAGACTAAAGTTCAGGGCAGGGTACTGGGCGGAGGCCGGATAGTAACAGACTAAAGTTCAGGGTACTGGGCGGAGGCCGGATAGTAACAGACTAAAGTTCAGGGCAGGGTACTGGGCGGAGGCCGGATAATGCAGACTAAAAATTCAGGACAGGGTACTGGGCGGAGGCCGGATAGTAACAGACTAAAGTTCAGGGCAGGGTACTGGGTGGAGGCTAGATAGTAACAGACTAAAGTTCGGGGCAGGGTACTGGGCGGAGGCCGGATAGTAACAGACTAAAGTTCAGGGCTGGGTACTGGGTGGAGGCCAGATAGTAACAGACTAAAGTTCAGGGCAGGGTACTGGGAGGAGGCCAGACAACAGACTAAAGTTCAGGGCAGGGTACTGGGTGGAGGCCGGATAGTAACAGACTAAAGTTCAGGGCAGGGTACTGGGTGGAGGCCAGATAGTAACAGACTAAAGTTCAGGGCAGGGTACTGGGCAGAGGCCGGATAATGTAACAGAATAAAGTTCAGGGCAGGGTACTGGGCGGAGGCCGGATAGTAACAGACTAAAATTCAGGACAGGGTACTGGGCGGAGGCCGGATGAGTAACAGACTAAAAGTTCAGGGCAGGGTACTGGCGGAGGCCGGATAGTAACAGACTAAAGTTCAGGGCAGGGTACTGGACTAAAGCGGAGGCTGGGCGGAGGATAGTAACAGACTAAAGTTCAGGGCAGGGTACTGGGGCGGAGGCGGATAGTAACAGACTAAAGTTCAGGGCAGGGGTACTGGGCGGAGGTTTGGATAGTAACAGACTAAAGTTCAGGGCAGGGTACTGGGCGGAGGCCGGATAGTAACAGACTAAAGTTCAGGGCAGGGCACTGGGCTGGGGGCCGGAGCAGTAACAGACCAAAGTTCAGGGGGCAGGGTACTGGGCTGGAGGCCGGATAGTAACAGACTAAAGTTCAGGGCAGGGTACTGGGCGGAGGCCGGATAGTAACAGACTAAAGTTCAGGGCAGGGTACTGGGCGGAGGCCGGATAGTAACAGACTAAAGTTCAGGGCAGGGTACTGGGCGGAGGCCGGCGAGTAACAGACTAAAGTCTCAGGGCAGGGCACTGGCGGAGGCCGGATAGTAACAGACTAAAGTTCAGGGCAGTGTACTGTGGAGGCCGGCGAGTAACAGACTAAAGTTCAGGGCAGGGGGTACTGGGCGGAGGCCGCCAGCAACAGACTAAAGTTCAGGGCAGGGTACTGGGCGTAGGCCGGATAGTAACAGACTAAAGTTCAGGGCAGGGTACTGGGCGGAGGCCGGATAGTAACAGACTAAAGTTCAGGGCAGGGTACTGGGCGGAGGCCGGCGAGTAACAGACTAAAGTTCAGGGCAGGGTACTGGGTGGAGGCCGGCGAGTAACAGACTAAAGTTCAGGGCAGGGTACTGGGCGGAGGCCAGTGAGTAACAGACTAAAGTTCAGGGCAGGGTACTGGGCGGAGGCCGGATAGGAACAGACTAAAGTTCAGGGCAGGGTACTGGGCGGAGGCCGGCGAGTAACAGACTAAAGTTCAGGGCAGGGTACTGGGCAGAGGCCGGATAGTAACAGACTAAAGTTCAGGGCAGGGTACTGGGCGGAGGCCGGATAGTAACAGACTAAAGTTCAGGGCAGGGTACTGGGCAGAGGCCGGATAGTAACAGACTAAAGTTCAGGGCAGGGTACTGGGCGGAGGCCGGATAGTAACAGACTAAAGTTCAGGGCAGTTTACTGGGCGGAGGCCGGATAGTAACAGACTAAAGTTCAGGGCAGGGTACTGGGCGGAGGCCGGATAGTAACAGACTAAAGTTCAGGGCAGGGTACTGGGCGGAGGCCGGATAGTAACAGACTAAAGTTCAGGGCAGGGTACTGGGCGGAGGCCGGATAGTAACAGACTAAAGTTCAGGGCAGGGTACTGGGTGGAGGCCGGATAGTAACAGACTAAAGTTCAGGGCAGGGTACTGGGCGGAGGCCGGCGAGTAACAGACTAAAGTTCAGGGCAGGGTACTGGGCGGAGGCCGGCGAGTAACAGACTAAAATTCAGGACAGGGTACTGGGCGGAGGCCGGCGAGTAACAGACTAAAGTTCAGGGCAGGGTACTGGGCGGAGGCCGGATAGTAACAGACTAAAGTTCAGGGCAGGGTACTGGGCGGAGGCCGGCGAGTAACAGACTAAAATTCAGGACAGGGTACTGGGCGGAGGCCGGCGAGTAACAGACTAAAGTTCAGGCAGGGTACTGGGGAGGAGGCCGGCGAATAACAGACTAAAGTTCAGGGCAGGGTACTTCGGCGGAGGCCGGCTAGTAACAGACTAAAGTTCAGGGTGGGGTACTGCGGAGGCCGGCGAATAACAGACTAAAGTTCAGGGCAGGGTACTGGGCGGAGGCCGGATAGTAACAGACTGAAGTTCAGGGCAGGGTACTGGGCGGAGGCCGGCGAGTAACAGACTAAATTCAGGACAGGGTACTGGGCGGAGGCCGGCGAGTAACAGACTAAAGTTCAGGGCAGGGTACTGGGAGGAGGCCGCACAACAGACTAAAGTTCAGGGCAGGGTACTGGGCGGAGGCCGGCTAGTAACAGACTAAAGTTCAGGGCAGGGTACTGGGCGGAGGCCGGATAGTAACAGACTAAAGTTCAGGGCAGGGCACGGGGCGGAGGCCGGATAGTAACAGACTAAAGTTCAGGGCAGGGTACTGGGCGGAGGCCGGATAGTAACAGACTAAAGTTCAGGGCAGGGTACTGGGCGGAGGCCGGATAGTGTAACAGAGACTAAAGTTCAGGGCAGGGCACTGGGCGGAGGGGCTTGATAGTAACAGACTAAAGTTCAGGGCAGGGTACTGGGCGGAGGCCGATAGTAACAGACTAAAGTTCAGGGCAGGGTACTGGTGGAGGCCGGATAGTAACAGACTAAAGTTCAGGGCAGGGTACTGGGCGGAGGCCGGCTAGTGACAGACTAAAGTTCAGGGCAGGGTACTGGGTGGAGGCCGGCGAGTAACAGACTAAAGTTCAGGCAGGGTACTGGGCGGAGGCCGGATAGTAACAGACTAAAGTTCAGGGCAGGGTACTGGGCGGAGGGGCCGGATAGTAACAGACTAATGTTCAGGGCAGGGTACTGGGCGGAGGCCGGATAGTAACAGACTAAAGTTCAGGGCAGGGTACTGGGCGGAGGCTGATAGTAACAGACTAAAATTCAGGGCAGGGTACTGGGCGGAGGCCGTATAGTAACAGACTAAAGTTCAGGGCAGGGTACTGGGCGGAGGCCGTATAGTAACAGACTAAAGTTCAGGGCAGGGTACTGGGCGGAGGCCGG
>NW_027001640.1:0-7246 GCF_036934945.1 Oncorhynchus masou masou
GGCCCGTAGATAAGTCCTATATATAGACTACTATAGTAGGCCCATAGATAAGTCCTATATATAGACTACTATAGTAGGCCAACAGGCCCATAGATAAGTCCTATATATAGACTACTATAGTAGGCCAACAGGCCCGTAGATAAGTCCTATATATAGACTACTATAGTAGGCCAACAGGCCCATAGATAAGTCCTATATATAGACTACTATAGTAGGCCCATAGATAAGTCCTATATATAGACTACTATAGTAGGTCCGTAGATAAGTCCTATATATAGACTACTATAGTAGGCCAACAGGCCTGTAGATAAGTCCTATATATAGACTACTATAGTAGGCCAACAGGCCCATAGATAAGTCCTATATATAGACTACTATAGTAGGCCCATAGATAAGTCCTATATATAGACTACTATAGTAGGTCCGTAGATAAGTCCTATATATAGACTACTATAGTAGGCCCGTAGGCCCATAGATAAGTCCTATATATAGATTACTATAGTAGGCCAATAGGCCCGTAGATAAGTCCTATATATAGACTACTATAGTAGGCCCATAGATAAGTCCTATATATAGACTACTATAGTAGGCCCGTAGATAAGTCCTATATATAGACTACTATAGTAGGCCAACAGGCCCGTAGATAAGTCCTATATATAGACTACTATAGTAGGCCCGTAGATAAGTCCTATATATAGACTACTATAGTAGGCCAACAGGCCCATAGATAAGTCCTATATATAGACTACTATAGTAGGCCAATAGGCCCATAGATAAGTCCTATATATAGACTACTATAGTAGGCCCGTAGATAAGTCCTATATATAGACTACTATAGTAGGCCAACAGGCCCATAGATAAGTCCTATATATAGACTACTATAGTAGGCCCGTAGATAAGTCCTATATATAGACTACTATAGTAGGCCAACAGGCCCATAGATAAGTCCTATATATAGACTACTATAGTAGGCCAACAGGCCGGTAGATAAGTCCTACCTTGACACTGGAAACCTTGCTTCCCGAACCCCCTGTGAAGAGAAATGGAACATGAGGTTAATTAATGTCTCCGATGAAGGAATGTACTCACTGCAACACGACTTTCTAACGTTGGAATTGTGGCTGTATTTCTGAGGGATCCTCATTGGCTGACAAACAACAGACAAAACAGTTAACTGTGTTCCCCCTCTGACCACCAGTCTACCTGACCCCCCTCTAACCACCAGTCTACCTGACCCCCCCTCTAACCACCAGTCTACCTGACCCCCCTCTGACCACCAGTCTACCTGACCCCCCTCTAACCACCAGTCTACCTGACCTCCCCTCTAACCACCAGTCTACCTGACCCCCCTCTAACCACCAGTCTACCTGACCTCCCCCTCTAACCACCAGTCTACCTGACCCCCCCTCTAACCACCAGTGTACCTGACCCCCCTCTGACCACCAGTCTACCTGACCTCCCCTCTAACCACCAGTCTACCTGACCCCCCTCTAACCACCAGTCTACCTGACCCCACTCTGACCTGGTCTGCCATTTCTCTGTGCCACCAGTCTGCCTGGCCCCACTCTAACCACCAGTCTACCTGAACCCCCTCCCCTGATCACCAGTCATATGACCCCCCTCTGACCACCAGTCTGCCTGACCCCCTCTAACCGCAATCTACTGATCTCTGACCACCAGTCCCTGGCCCCCCTCTCACCACCAGTCTACCTGACCCCCCCTCTCTAACCGCCAGTCTACCTAACGCCCCCTCTAACCACAGTCTACCTGGACCTCTAACCACCAGTCTTGGTCCCATCGGCCCCCTCTGACCAACAGTCTGCTGGCCCCGAAACCAATCTGCCCTGACCCCCCTCTGACCACCCAGTCTACCTGACCCCCTCTAACCGCTGGTCTATTCCCCCCTCCCCCTCTAACCCCCCTCTAACCACAGTCTACCTGCCCCCTCCCTAACCACCAGTCTACCTGACCCCCTCTATTGACAGTCAACAGTCTGCTGCCGCCCATGCTGACCCCCTGACCCAATCTACCCTGGCCCCCTCCCCTGACCAGTCTACCTGACCCCCCCCCCTCTAACCACCGGTCTGCCTGACCCCCCTCTGCCGCCCAATCTTCTGGCCCCCTCTAACCGGCGATCTGCCCTGACCCCCTCTATTACGCCCAATCTGGCCCCCTCTATTGCCGGTCTGCCCTGCCCCCCTCTAACCACCAGTCACCTGGCCCCCCCTCTAACCGATACTGGCCCTACCCTGACCCCCTCCAACACCAGTCTGCCCTGGCCCTCTGACCCGTCTGCTGGCCCCGCAGCCGCCAGTCTGGCCCCCCTCTAACCACCAAAGCCTACCTGGCCCACCCCCTCCGCCAGTCTACCTGACCCCCCCCTCTCCTAACCACCAATCTACCTGACTCCCCTCTCTAACCATAGTCTCCCTGGCCGCCCGATCTCTGGCCCAGTCTTACCTGAACCCCCCATTCAGTTTGTACTTAATGAGCTGAAGATAAATCAGATCATAACATCCTTGAATGGTGTCACAACAAAACACACACACAGACACACACACACACACACACACACACAGAGACACACACACAGACAGACACACCAACCACCTGGAGTCAGTGTGTGATGCGGTAGAATGGTCGATAGACTGACTATCTGTCTCTGGTGGGTCTGACCACACATAGGACACTAACAATGGCGGATTCATGGTTATACAACCATGTTCCATTCGGTTGTTGTGGGCTGTGTGTTTATATCTCTTGTTGTTAGCAATTCATGCGTCTCTCTGTCTCTCTCTGCCAGGCTAAAGTCATTCAGCAGCAAGTGAATCACCTGTACCCTGCGCGCCGCACACACACACGCACATCCCCCACGCACGCACACTAACCAGATGAAGTCCGTGCAGTGGCTGCAGAACGTGGGCTGCTTGAAGAAGCGCGCGATGAACTTGTGGTCCTTGACCTCGTGCACGTTCTTCTGGCGCAGAGCTCCTTGCGCGCGAAGCCCCTCGCGGCCCCGCTCTCCCGCCGCTCGGATCCCCGGTGCTCGAGCTCTCTCCGTCGCTGCTGCCCTGCTCGCGGTCAGCCATTTTAACGCGGAAGTGTTTTTGAAATTTGGAGGAAAGAGAGAGTTGTGTGCCTTTTTTAGAAGGTGCCTCCCTCCCTTCTTCCTCTCTCAGTGTCGGTTTCCCCCCGGTGTTCGCTCGGTGTGAATGTCCTGACTCCTGCCAAGCCTCACACTGCTGGGTCCCCGACTCCCCGTGGGCCCTGCTTCCCTGTTCGCTCGGATCTCCCACAGCCCCCGGAGACTGAGCAGCGCTGCTACAGCTGTGGCGACGTGCTGCTGGTGTGTGAGCGAAGCGCCTCGTGCAGTGTGTATGTTGTCTGCAGGAAGAGTGTTGCGCTGGAACCGTGAGATAGGGGGCAATGAAGGCCCCTCCCCTTATCTACTCCGAATTCCACCGTACACGGTGTGTGTGTAGGGAAAGACAGAGGGTCTGTTTTTGTCGCAAATATTTAGGTAGACATTAGGGTGTAGCCTGGGTGCAGGCAGACAAATCACTGACAAAGAGGAAAGTGTGTGTTATTGAATGTTGGTAGATGGTAGATATTAGTGAATGTTATTGAATGGTATTGAATGGTATTGAATGTCTGTGAAGGTCTAAAACATCCCAGAGAATGAAGCAGAAGGTGGACATGTTGAAGATCACCTGACCAGCCACTCAGCAGTGAGAAGAGAAGGACGTGGGTGGAACTCTAGTCTAAGTGATGGAATGGGCTGGTGAAATCAGATAGAACACCAGAATATCAGAACAGTAGAATAGATAGAACACCAGAATATAGAACAGTAGAATAGGTGAACACCAGAATATAGAAATGTAGAACAGGAGGGTAAAGTCACAGAGCTCTAAGGGGTAGCGTGGATCCAAGTGCTAGAACAGGAGGGTAAAGTCACAGAGCTCTAAGGGAGTGACGTGGATCCTGGTAGAATAGGAGGGTAAAGTCACAGAGCTCTAAGGGAACGAGCGTGGATCCTGGTAGAACAGGAGGGTAAAGTCACAGAGCTCTAAGGGAGTGGCGTGGATCCTGGTAGAACAGGAGGGTAAGTCACTGACTCTAAAGGGTGACGTGGATCCTGGTAGAACAGGAGGGTAAAGTCACAGAGCTCTAAAGGGAGGAGTGAGCGTGGATCCTGGTAGAACAGGAGGGTAAAGTCACAGAGCTCTAAGGAGTGACAGCTAGATCCTGGTGGGAGGAGTGCGTCACAGAGCTCTAAGGGGTGGCGTGGATCCTGGTAGAACAGGAGGTAAAGTCACAGAGCTCTAAAGGGTGACGTGGATCCTGGTAGAACCTTGGGGAGGGGTAAGTCACAGGGCTCTAGGGAGTGACGTGGATCCTGGTAGAACAGGAGGGTAAAGTCACAGAGCTCTAAGGGAGTGACGTGGATCCTGGTAGAACAGGAGGGTAAAGTCACAGAGCTCTAAGGGAGTGACGTGGATCCTGGTAGAATAGGAGGGTAAAGTCACAGAGCTCTAAGGGAGGGACGTGGATCCTGGTAGAACAGGAGGGTAAAGTCACAGAGCTCTAAGGGAGTGACGTGGATCCTGGTAGAACAGGAGGGTAAAGTCACAGAGCTCTAAGGGAGTGACGTGGATCCTGGTAGAACAGGAGGGTAAAGTCACAGAGCTCTAAGGGAGTGACGTGGATCCTGGTAGAACAGGAGGGTAAAGTCACAGAGCTCTAAGGGAGTGACGTGGATCCTGGTAGAACAGGAGGGTAAAGTCACAGAGCTCTAGGGAGTGACGTGGATCCTGGTAGAACAGGAGGGTAAAGTCACAGAGCTCTAAGGGAGTGACGTGGATCCTGGTAGAACAGGAGGGTAAAGTCACAGAGCTCTAAGGGAGTGACGTGGATCCTGGTAGAACAGGAGGGTAAAGTCACAGAGCTCTAAGGGAGTGACGTGGATCCTGGTAGAACAGGAGGGTAAAGTCACAGAGCTCTAAGGGAGGGACGTGGATCCTGGTAGAACAGGAGGGTAAAGTCACAGAGCTCTAAGGAGTGACGTGGATCCTGGTAGAACAGGAGGGTAAAGTCACAGAGCTCTAAGGGAGTGACGTGGATCCTGGTAGAACAGGAGGGTAAAGTCACAGAGCTCTAAGGGAGTGATGTGGATCCTGGTAGAACAGTGAAATGCTGAATACAACAGGTGTAGTAGACCTCACAGTGAAATGCTGAATACAACAGGTGTAGTAGACCTCACAGTGAAATGCTGAATACAACAGGTGTAGTAGACCTTACAGTGAAATGCTGAATACAACAGGTGTAGTAGACCTCACAGTGAAATGCTGAATACAACAGGTGTAGTAGACCTTACAGTGAAATGCTGAATACAACAGGTGTAGTAGACCTTACAGTGAAATGCTGAATACAACAGGTGTAGTAGACCTCACAGTGAAATGCTGAATACAACAGGTGTAGTAGACCTCACAGTGAAATGCTGAATACAATAGGTGTAGTAGACCTCACAGTGAAATGTTGAATACAACAGGTGTAGTAGACCTCACAGTGAAATGCTGAATACAACAGGTGTAGTAGACCTTACAGTGAAATGTTGAATACAACAGGTGTAGTAGACCTCACAGTGAAATGCTGAATACAACAGGTGTAGTAGACCTCACAGTGAAATGCTGAATACAACAGGTGTAGTAGACCTTACAGTGAAATGCTGAATACAACAGGTGTAGTAGACCTCACAGTGAAATGCTGAATACAACAGGTGTAGTAGACCTCACAGTGAAATGCTGAATACAACAGGTGTAGTAGACCTCACAGTGAAATGCTGAATACAATAGGTGTAGTAGACCTCACAGTGAAATGCTGAATATAACAGGTGTAGTAGACCTTACAGTGAAATGCTGAATACAACAGGTGTAGTAGACCTTACAGTGAAATGCCGAATACAACAGGTGTAGTAGACCTTACAGTGAAATGCTGAATACAACAGGTGTAGTAGACCTTACAGTGAAATGCTGAATACAACAGGTGTAGTAGACCTTACAGTGAAATGCTGAATACAACAGGTGTAGTAGACCTTACAGTGAAATGCTGAATACAACAGGTGTAGTAGACCTTACAGTGAAATGCTGAATACAACAGGTGTAGTAGACCTCACAGTGAAATGCTGAATACAACAGGTGTAGTAGACCTTACAGTGAAATGCTGAATACAACAGGTGTAGTAGACCTCACAGTGAAATGCTGAATACAATAGGTGTAGTAGACCTCACAGTGAAATGCTGGAATACAACAGGTGTAGTAGACCTCACAGTGAAATGCTGAATATAACAGGTGTAGTAGACCTTACAGTGAAATGCTGAATACAACAGGTGTAGTAGACCTCACAGTGAAATGCTGAATACAATAGGTGTAGTAGACCTCACAGTGAAATGCTGAATACAACCGGTGTAGTAGACCTTACAGTGAAATGCTGAATACAACAGGTGTAGACCTCACAGTGAAATGCTGAATACAACAGGTGTAGTAGACCTCACAGTGAAATGCTGAATACAACAGGTGTAGTAGACCTTACAGTGAAATGCTGAATACAACAGGTGTAGTAGACCTCACAGTGAAATGCTGAATACAACAGGTGTAGTAGACCTTACAGTGAAATGCTGAATACAACAGGTGTAGTAGACCTCACAGTGAAATGCTGAATACAACAGGTGTAGTAGACCTCACAGTGAAATGCTGAATATAACAGGTGTAGTAGACCTTACAGTGAAATGCTGAATACAACAGGTGTAGTAGACCTCACAGTGAAATGCTGAATACAACAGGTGTAGTAGACCTCACAGTGAAATGCTGAATACAATAGGTGTAGTAGACCTCACAGTGAAATGCTGAATATAACAGGTGTAGTAGACCTTACAGTGAAATGCTGAATACAACAGGTGTAGTAGACCTTACAGTGAAATGCTGAATACAACAGGTGTAGTAGACCTCACAGTGAAATGCTGAATACAACAGGTGTAGTAGACCTTACAGTGAAATGCTGAATACAACAGGTGTAGTAGACCTTACAGTGAAATGCTGAATACAACAGGTGTAGTAGACCTCACAGTGAAATGCTGAATACAACAGGTGTAGTAGACCTTACAGTGAAATGCTGAATACAACAGGTGTAGTAGACCTTACAGTGAAATGCTGAATACAACAGGTGTAGTAGACCTTACAGTGAAATGCTG
>NW_027001641.1:0-92500 GCF_036934945.1 Oncorhynchus masou masou
AGGAGGAGGGGAGGGAGGGGCTCCACAGGACAGGGGGCTAGGAGGAGGAGGAGGAGGGGCTCCACAGAACAGGGGGCTAGGAGGAGGAGGAGGAGGGGCTCCACAGGACAGGGGGCTAGGAGGAGGAGAGGAGGAGGGCTCCACAGAACAGGGGGCTAGGAAGAGAGAGGAGGAGGGCTCCACAGAACAGGGAGCTAGGAGGAGGAGGAGGAGGGCTCCACAGAACAGGGGCTAGGAGGAGGAGGAGGAGGGCTCCACAGTACAGGGGGCTAGGAGGAGGAGGAGGAGGAGGGGCTCCACAGAACAGGGGGCTAGGAGGAGGAGGAGGAGGGCTCCACAGAACAGGAGGCTAGGAGGAGGAGGAGGGCTCCACAGAACAGGGGGCTAGGAGGGGAGGAGGAGGAGGGCTCCACAGAACAGGGGGCTAGGAGGAGGAGGAGGAGGAGGAGGGCTCCACAGAACAGGGGGCTAGGAGGAGGAGGAGGGCTCCACAGGACAGGGGGCTAGAGGAGGAGGAGGAGGAGGGGCTCCACAGGACAGGGGGCTAGGAGGAGGAGGAGGGCTCCACAGAACAGGGGGCTAGGAGGAGGAGGAGGAGGGCTCCACAGAACAGGAGGCTAGGAGGAGGAGGAGGAGGAGGGCTCCACAGAACAGGGGGCTAGGAAGAGGAGGAGGAGGAGGAGGAGGCTCCACAGAACAGGGGGCTAGGAAGAGGAGGAGGAGGGCTCCACAGAACAGGGGGCTAGGAAGAGGATGGGGAGGGCTCCACAGAACAGAGGGCTAGGAGGAGGAGGAGGAGGAGGAGGAGGGCTCCACAGAACAGGGGGCTAGGAAGAGGATGGGGAGGGCTCCACAGAACAGGGGGCTAGGAGGGGGAGGGCTCCACAGGACAGAGGGCTAGGAGGAGGAGGAGGAGGAGGCTCCACAGAACAGGGGGCTAGGAGGGGAGGAGGAGGAGGGGCTCCACAGAACAGGGGGCTAGGAGGAGGAGGAGGAGGAGGAGGGCTCCACAGAACAGGGGCTAGGAAGAGGAGGCAAGGAGGAGGAGGGCTCCACAGAACAGGGGGCTAGGAGGAGGAGGAGGAGGAGGGCTCCACAGAACAGGGGGCTAGGAAGAGGAGGAGGAGGATGGCTCCAGGCTAGGAGGAGGAGGAGGAGGAGGGCTCCACAGAACAGGGGGCTAGGAGGAGGAGAGGAGGAGGGCTCCACAGAACAGGGGGCTAGGAAGAGGATGGGGAGGGCTCCACAGAACAGAGGGCTAGGGAAGAGGAGGAGGAGGAGGGCTCCACAGAACAGGGGGCTAGGGAGGATGGGGAGGGCTCCACAGAACAGGGGGCTAGGAAGAGGATGGGGAGGGCTCCACAGAACAGGGGGGCTGAGGAGGGGAGGGAAGGAGAGAGCTAGGAGGGCTCCACAGAACAGGGGGCTAGGAGGGAGGAGGGTTCCACAGAACATTGGGCAGGAGCTCCACAGACGGAGGAGGAGGAGGGTTCCACAGAACAGGGGCCAGGAGGAAGAAGGCTACAGAATAGGGCTAGGGGGCTCCGGAAGAGGGGGGAGGAGGAGGGCTCCACAGAACAGGGGCTCGGAGGAAGAGTCACAGAGGGGGACTTCACAGAACAGGGAGCCAGGAGGAAGAAGGCTACATAGGACAAGGGGCTCGGAAGAGGGGGAGGAGGAGGGGCTCCACAGAACTAGGGGCCTAGGAGGGGCCTAGGAAGAGGAGGGCTCCTGGTCAAATAGTGAAGTCTATCAGACTATGGGCCCTGGTTAAGACAAATAGTGAAGTCTATCAGACTATGGGCCCTGATCAGAGTTGTGCACTATATAAGGAATATGGTGCTATTGGGACACTGCCCAGATGATCGCTTGCTTCTCTTTTGAGTCTATAGCGCATGTAATAATGTAATAACAGGTGGTGATAGTCATTTATATAAAATATTACATCACCAGGTGGTGCTAGAGTCATTTATATAAATATTACATCACCAGGTGGTGCTAGAGTCATTTTATATAAAATATTTCATCACCAGGTGGTGCTAGAGTCATTCATATAAAATATTACATCACCAGGTGGTGCTAGAGTCATTCATAAAATATTACATCACAGAGCAGGCAACACACAGTCGTCATTTTATATAAAATATTTCATCACCAGGTGGTGCTACTCATTTCTCTGATGTTCTGTGGGGACAACAGACAGCAGGGAGAAACACAGACCATGGCCAGCATTTCTCTGATGGAGGGAAAGACAGCAGAGGAGAAACCAAACCTAGTCATGGTAGCATGTAGTATAGACACTGTATGTTTGTGATTGAAACATGTGTTGTTTTACAGGGTCAGTCATAGTAGTATGATAGGTGTTGTTTTACAGGGTCAGTCATAGTAGTATGATAGGTGTTGTTTTACAGGGTCAGTCATAGTAGTATGATAGGTGTTGTTGTACAGGGTCAGTCATAGTAGTATGATAGGTGTTGTTGTACAGGGTCAGTCATAGTAATGTGATAGGTGTTGTTTTACAGGGTCAGTCATAGTAGTATGATACAGTGCCTTCATAAAGTATTCGGCCCCTTGAACTTTGCGTCACCTTTTTACATTTCAGGCTTCAAACATAAAGATATAAAACTGTTTTTTGTGAAGAATCAACAACAAGTGGGACACAATCATGAAGTGGAGCGACATTTATAGATATTTCAAACTTTTTTAACAAATCAAAACTGAAAAATTAGGCGTGCAAACTTATTCAGCCCCCTTAAGTTAATACTTTGAAGCGCCACCTTTTGCTGCAATTACAGCTGCTCTTAACAAGGTCAGAAATGGGTATGTCTCTATCAGTTTTGAACAAAAGAACTGACATTTTCCCCATTGCCTCCTTGCAAAACAGCTCGAGCTCAGTGAGGTTGGATGGAGAGCATTTGTGAACAGCAGTTTTCAGTTCTTTCCAAACAAGATTCTCGATTGGATTCAGGTCTGAACTTTTACTTAGGGAAATTAGAACACCTGGATATGTTTATTTTGAACCATTCCATTGTAGATTTTGCTTTTATGTTTTGGATCATTGTCTTGTTGGAAGACAAATCTGTCACCGTTTCTGAAGGTCTTTGCAGACTCCAACGGAGGTTTCTTCGATCAGAATGGTCCTGAGTTTGGCTCCATCCATCTTCCCATCAATTTTAACCATCTTACTGTCCCTGCTGAAGAGGGCGCAGTCCAAAACCATGATGCTGCCACCGACCATGTTTGACAGTGGGGATGGTGTGTTCACAGTGATGAGCTGTGTTGAACGCGACAAACATAACGTTTTGCATTGGGAGAAAAAGTTCAATTGCGACAGGTTTCATGACCTGACCAGAACACCTTCTTCCCACATGTTTGGTGTGTCTCCCAGGTGGCTTGTGGCAAACTTTAAACAACACTTTTTATGGATATCTTTACGAAATGGCTTTCTTCTTGCCACTCTTCCATAAGGCCAGATTTGTGCAATACCCTTCCAGGTGTTGTCCGCTGGACAAAGTCTCCCACCTCAGCTGTAGATCTTTGCAGTTCATCCAGAGTGATCATGGGCCTCTTGGCTGCATCTCTGATCAGTCTTCTTGTATGAGCTGAGGAAAGTTTAGGGGACGGCCAGGTCTTGGTAGATTTGCAGTGGTCTGATACTCCTTCCATTTCAATATTATCGCTTGCACAGTGCTCCTTGGGATGTTTAAAGCTTGGGAAATCTTTTTGTATCCAAATCCGGCTTTAAACTTCTTCAAACAGTATCTCGGACCTGCCTGGTGTGTTCCTTGTTCTTCATGATGCTCTCTGCGCTTTTAACGGACCTCTGAGACTATCACAGTGCAGGTGCATTTATGAGAGACTTGATTACACACAGGTGGATTGTATTATCATCATTAGTCATTTAGGTCAACATTGGATCATTCAGAGATCCTCACTGAACTTCTGGAGAGAGAGTTTGCTGCACTGAAAGTAAAGGGGCTGAATAATTTTGCCGCCCAATTTTTCAGTTTTGATTTGTTAAAAAGTTTGAAATATCCAATAAATGTCGTTCCACTTCATGATTGTGTCCCACTTGTTGATTCTTCACAAAAAAATACAGTTTTATATCTTTATGTTTGAAGCCTGAAATGTGACAAAAGGTCGCAAAGTTCGGGGGGCCGAATACCTTGGCAGAGGCACTGTAGCACTGTAGTTGTTGTTTTACAGGTCAGTCATAGTAGTATGATAGGTGATGTTTTACAGGGTCAGTCATAGTAGTATGATAGGTGATGTTTTTACAGGGTCAGTCATAGTAGTATGATAGGTGTTGTTTTCAGTCAGGGGTCGGTCAGTCATAGTAGTATGATAGGTGATGTTTTACAGGGTCAGTCATATGAAGTATGATTGTATGGGTTGTTTTACAGGGTCAGTCATAGTAGTATGATAGGTGTTGTTTTACAGGGTCAGTCATAGTAGTATGATAGTCATAGTGATGATGTTTTACAGGGTCAGTCATAGTAGTATGATCAGTCATAGTAATGTGATGTTTTACAGGGTCAGTCATAGTAGTATGATAGGTGTTGTTTTACAGGGTCAGTCATAGTAGTATGATAGGTGATGTTTTACAGGGTCAGTCATAGTAGTATGATAGGTGTTGTTTTACAGGGTCAGTCATAGTAGTATGATAGGTGTTGTTTTACAGGGTCAGTCATAGTAGTATGATAGGTGTTGTTTTACAGGGTCAGTCATAGTAGTATGATAGGTGATGTTTTACAGGGTCAGTCATAGTAGTATGATAGGTGTTGTTTTTACAGGGTCAGTCATAGTAGTATGATAGGTGTTGTTGTACAGGGTCAGTCATAGTAGTATGATAGGTGTTGTTTTACAGGGTCAGTCATAGTAGTATGATAGGTGTTGTTTTACAGGGTCAGTCATAGTAGTATGATAGTAATAGTGATAGGTGTTGTTTTACAGGGTCAGTCATAGTAGTATGATAGGTGATGTTTTACAGGGTCAGTCATAGTAGTATGATAGGTGATGTTTTACAGGGTCAGTCAGTCATAGTAGTATGATAGGTGATGTTTTACAGGGTCAGTCATAGTAGTATGATAGGTGTTGTTTTACAGGGTCAGTCATAGTAGTATGATAGGTGTTGTTTTACAGGGTCAGTCATAGTAGTATGATAGGTGTTGTTTTACAGGGTCAGTCATAGTAGTATGATAGGTGTTGTTTTACGAAGGGTCCAGTCATAGTAGTGTGATGGGTGTTGTTTTACAGGGTCAGTCATAGTATGATAGGTGTTGTTTTACAGGGTCAGTCATAGTAGTATGATAGGTGTTGTTTTACAGGGTCAGTCATAGTAGTATGATAGGTGTTGTTTTACAGGGTCAGTCATAGTAGTATGATAGGTGTGGAGTTTTACAGGGTCAGTCATAGTAGTATGATAGGTGTTGTTTTACAGGGTCAGTCATAGTAGTGTGATAGGTGTTGTTTTACAGGGTCAGTCATAGTAGTATGAAGGTGTTGTTTTACAGGGTCAGATAGTAGTATGATAGGTGATGTTTTACAGGGTCAGTCATAGTAGTATGATAGGTGATGTTTTACAGGGTCAGTCATAGTAGTATGATAGGTGTTGTTTTACAGGGTCAGTCATAGTAGTATGATAGGTGATGTTTTACAGGGTCAGTCATAGTAGTATGATAGGTGTTGTTTTACAGGGTCAGTCATAGTAGTATGATAGGTGTTGTTTTACAGGGTCAGTCAAAGTAGTATGATAGGTGTTGTTTTAGGGTCAGTAGTATGATAGGTGTTGTTTTACAGGTCAGTCATAGTAGTATGATAGGTGTTGTACAGGGTCAGTCATATTAGTATGATAGGTTGTTTTTACAGGGTCAGTCATAGTAGTATGATAACAGGGTCAGTCATAGTAGTATGATAGGAATGTTTTACAGGGTCAGTCATAGTAGATCCAGTTTTACAATGGTAGTATGATAGGTGTTGTTTTACAGGGTCAGTCATAGTTTTAGTATGATAGGTTTTGTGTCAGTCATAGTAGTATTACAGGGTCAGTCATAGTAGTATGATAGGTGTTGTTGTACAGGGTCAGTCATAGTAGTATGCCGAGGTGTTGTTTTACAGGGTCAGTCATAGTAGTGTGATAGGTGTTGTTTTACAGGGTCAGTCATAGTAATATGACAGGTGATGTTGATACAGGGTCAGTCATAGTAGTATGATAGGTGTTGTTTACAGGGTCAGTCATAGTAGTGATAGGTGTTGTTTTACAGGGTAGTCATAGATAGGTAGGTTGTTTTACAGGGTCAGTCATAGTAGTATGATAGGTGTTGTTTTACAGGGTCAGTCATAGTAGTATGATAGGTGTTGTTTTACAGGGTCAGTCATAGTAGTATGATAGGTGTTGTTTTACAGGGTCAGTCATAGTAGTATGATAGGTGTTGTTTGGGGTCAGTCATAGTAGTATGATAGGTGTTGTTTTACAGGGTCAGTCATAGTAGTATGATAGGTGTTTTAGAGGGTCAGTCATCGTAGTGTGATAGGTGTTGTTTTACAGGGTCAGTCATAGTAGTATGATAGGTGTTGTTTTACAGGGTCAGTCATAGTAGTATGATAGGTGTTGTTTTACAGGGTCAGTCATAGTAGTATGATAGGTGATGTTTTACAGGGTCAGTCATAGTAGTATGATAGGTGTTGTTTTACAGGGTCAGTCATAGTAGTATGATAGGTGTTGTTTACAGGGTCAGTCATAGTAGTATGATAGGTGTTGTTGTACAGGGTCAGTCATAGTAATATGATAGGTGTTGTTTTACAGGGTCAGTCATAGTAGTATGATAGGTGATGTTTTACAGGGTCAGTCATAGTAGTATGATAGGTGTTGTTGTACAGGGTCAGTCATAGTGAAGTATGATAGGTGTTGTTTTACAGGGTCAGTCATAGTAGTATGATAGGTATGTTTTACATCAGTCATAGTGTATGATGTTGTTTACAGGGTCAGTCATAGTAGTATGATAGGTGTTGTTTTACAGGGTCAGTCATAGTAGTATGATAGGTGTTGTTTTACAGGGTCAGTCATAGTAGTATGATAGGTGTTGTTTTACAGGGTCAGTCATAGTAGTATGATAGGTGATGTTTTACAGGGTCAGTCATAGTAGTATGATAGGTGTTGTTTTACAGGGTCAGTCATAGTAGTATGAGGGTAGTCATATAGTATGTTGTTGTTTTACAGGGTCAGTCATAGTAGTATGATAGGTGTTGTTTTACAGGGTCAGTCAGTAGTATGATAGGTGTTGTTTTACAGGGTCAGTCATAGTAGTATGATAGGTGTTGTTTTACAGGGTCAGTCATAGTAGTATGATAGGTGTTGTTTTACAGGGTCAGTCATAGTAGTATGATAGGTGTTGTTTTACAGGGTCAGTCATAGTAGTATGATAGGTGTTGTTTTACAGGGTCAGTCATAGTAGTATGATAGGTGTTGTTGTACAGGGTCAGTCATAGTAGTATGATAGGTGTTGTTTTACAGGGTCAGTCATAGTGGTATGATAGGTGTTGTTTTACAGTGTCAGTCATAGTAGTATGATAGGTGTTGTTGTACAGGGTCAGTCATAGTAGTATGATAGGTGTTGTTTACAGGGTCAGTCATAGTAGTATGATAGGTGTTGTTGTACAGGGTCAGTCATAGTAGTATGATAGGTGTTGTTACAGGGTACAGGGTCAGTCATAGTAGTATGATAGGTGTTGTTTTACAGGGTCAGTCATAGTAGTATGATAGGTGATGTTTTACAGGGTCAGTCATAGTAGTATGATAGGTGTTGTTGTACAGGGTCAGTCATAGTAGTATGATAGGTGTTGTTGTACAGGGTCAGTCATAGGTGTTGCATGTCAGTCATAGTAGTATGATAGGTGTTGTTGTACAGGGTCAGTCATAGTAGTATGATAGGTGATGTTTTACAGGGTCAGTCATAGTAGTATGATAGGTGTTGTTTTACAGGGTCAGTCATAGTAGTATGATAGGTGATGTTTTACAGGGTCAGTCATAGTAGTATGATAGGTGTTGTTTTACAGGGTCAGTCATAGTAGTATGATAGGTGTTGTTTTACATGTTGTTACTCTCCCCAGTTTCTGTGTTGTGGTTTGTTATGTGTGTGTTTCAGGATGGCTTCCTGAAATCCCCCGAGCTGCTGATTGGTCGACTACATGGCTAATTGGAGCTGACCCCGCCCCCTTGTCAGGATACAGCTGTGTCCCATTAGATCCTTCTCCAGCGATGAAAGCCAGTCTTCTGTTGTTCAGAGGAGAGATGATTGCTGAGAGAGGAGGCTGATAGCTGTGGGTTATACACTGTGTGGGTTGTTCTCAGAGGGAGATGATTGCTGAGAGAGGAGGCTGATAGCTGTGGGTTATACACTGTGTGGGTTGTTCTCAGAGGAGAGATGATTGCTGAGAGAGGAGGCTGATAGCTGTGGGTTATACACTGTGTGGGTTGTTCTCAGAGGAGAGATGATTGCTGAGAGAGGAGGCTGATAGCTGTGGGTTATACACTGTGTGGGTTGTTCTCAGAGGAGAGATGATTGCTGAGAGTGGCTGATAGCTGTGGGTTATACACTGTGTGGGTTGTTCTCAGAGGAGATGATTGCTGAGAGAGGAGGCTGATAGCTGTGGGTTATACACTGTGTGGGTTGTTCTCAGAGGGAGATGATTGCTGAGAGAGGAGGCTGATAGCTGTGGGTTATACACTGTGTGGGTTGTTCTCAGAGGAGAGATGATTGCTGAGAGAGGAGGCTGATAGCTGTGGGTTATACACTGTGTGGGTTGTTCTCAGAGGGAGATGATTGCTGAGAGGAGGCTGATAGCTGTGGGTTATACACTGTGTGGGTTGTTCTCAGAGGAGAGATGATTGCTGAGAGAGGAGGCTGATAGCTGTGGGTTATACACTGTGTGGGTTGTTCTCAGAGGAGAGATGTTTGCTGAGAGAGGAGGCTGATAGCTGTGGGTTATACACTGTGTGGGTTGTTCTCAGAGGGAGATGATTGCTGAGAGAGGAGGCTGATAGCTGTGGGTTATACACTGTGTGGGTTGTTCTCAGAGGAGAGATGTTTGCTGAGAGAGGAGGCTGATAGCTGTGGGTTATACACTGTGTGGGTTGTTCTCAGAGGGAGATGATTGCTGAGAGAGGCTGATAGCTGTGGGTTATACACTGTGTGGGTTGTTCTCAGAGGAGAGATGATTGCTGAGAGAGGAGGCTGATAGCTGTGGGTTATACACTGTGTGGGTTGTTCTCAGAGGGAGATGATTGCTGAGAGAGGAGGCTGATAGCTGTGGGTTATACACTGTGTGGGTTGTTCTCAGAGGGAGATGATTGCTGAGAGAGGCTGATAGCTGTGGGTTATACACTGTGTGGGTTGTTCTCAGAGGGAGATGATTGCTGAGAGAGGCTGATAGCTGTGGGTTATACACTGTGTGGGTTGTTCTCAGAGGAGAGATGATTCGTATGGCCTGTGTTTTCGTTGATGCGCGGGTTATAATTTGTTGCCAGATTTTGGAGCCGGTCCTAGAGAGGTATAGTGTGGGTTACAACAGTGACTGTTTTTGATTGTGAAATTGTTAGTAAAATTCAGTTTGGTTTGTTCCCAGGGGAGAATTGCTGAGAGAAGGCATAGCTGTGGGTGTTTAGCCAAGAGATGATTGCTGAGGCATACATATACCCGTAGTATATTCACTGTCTAGGCACACTAGGTAAGACCTGGGCGGTTACCACCCCCTGTATTCTGGTTAGGGCAGGTGGTGCTAAATTAGGTAAGTAGTGGGTAGGCTGGTTAAGTAGGATAGGGTAGGTTAGGTAAGTAGTGGGAGGCAGGTAAGATAGGAGAGGGTAGGATAGGTAAGTAGTGGGGAGGCAGGTAAGATAGGAGGCGGGTAGGTTAGGTAATTAGTGGGTAGGCAGGTAAGGTAGGAGAGGGTAGGTTAGGTAAGTAGTGGGTAGGCAGGTAAGATAGAGAGGGTAGGTTAGGTAAGTAGTGGGTAGGCAGGTAAGATAGGAGAGGGTAGGTTAGGTAAGTAGTGGGTAGGCAGGTAAGGTAAGTAGTGGGCAGGTTAGATAGGAGAGGGTAGGTTAGGTAAGTAGTGGGTAGGTAGGTAAGATGAGGAGAGGGTAGGTTAGGTAAGGTAGGAGAGGGTAGGATAGGTAAGTAGTGGGTAGGCAGGTAAGGTAGGTTAGGTAAGTAGTGGGCAGGTAAGATAGGAGAGGGGGGCTTTGAGGTTTACTTTCTTTGCTTTGGTTCCGTCCAGCCCCTTTCCCCATATTACCGTGTGAAGGAATAAATTCCTTGTAAAATGTAAATTCTCTGCCTTTTGTCATCCTTACTGGGATTAGGGTAGGTTAGGTAAGTAGCAGGTAGGCAGGTTATAGAGTAGAGGGTAGGTTAGGTAAGGTAGGAGAGGGTAGGATAGGTAAGTAGTGGGCAGGCAGGTAAGATAGGAGAGGGTAGGATAGGTAAGTAGTGGGTAGGTAGGTAAGATAGGAGAGGGTAGGTTAGGTAAGTAGTGGGTAGGTAGGTAAGATTGGAGAGGGTAGGTTAGTTAAGTAGTGGGCAGGTAAGATAGGAGAGGGTAGGTTAGGTAAGTAGTGGGTAGGCAGGTAAGATAGGAGGGGGCTTTGAGATTTACTTTCTTTGTTTTGGTTCCGTCCAGCCCTTTTCCCCATATTACCGTGTGAAGGAATAAATTCCTTGTAAAATGTAAATTTCTGCCTTTTGTCATCCTTACTGGGATTATCCACAGTCCCATACCTCTTTACCTCCACCTACAGTCCCATACCCTTTACCTCCACCTACAGTCACATACCTCTTTACCTCCACCTACAGTCCCATACCTCTTTACCTCCACCTACAGTCACATACCTCTTTACCTCCACCTACAGTCCCAGACCTCTTTACCTCCACCTACAGTCACATGATTTACCTCCACCTACAGTCACATACCTCTTTACCTCCATCTGACAGTCCCAGGTTACCTCTTTACCTCCACCTACAGTCCCATACCTCTTTACCTCCACCTACAGTCACATACCTCTTTACCTCCACCTACAGTCCCATACCTCTTTACCTCCACCTACAGTCACATACCTCTTTACCTCCACCTACAGTCCCATACCTCTTTACCTCACCTACAGTCAGGTGCCTCTTTACCTCCACCTACAGTCCCATACCTCTTTACCTACACCTACAGTCCCATAACTCTTTACCTCCACCTACAGTCACATACCTCTTTACCTCCACCTACAGTCCCATACCTCTTTACCTCCACCTACAGTCCCATACCTCTTTACCTCCACCTACAGTCACATACCTCTTTACCTCCACCTACAGTCAGGTATACCTCTTTTACCTCCACCTACAGTCACATACCTCTTTACCTCCACCTACAGTCACACACCTCTTTACCTCCACCTACAGTCACATACCTCTTTACCTCCACCCACAGTCCCATAACTCTTTACCTCCACCCACAGTCCCACAGTCCCATACCTCTTTACCTCCACCTATAGTCCCATACCTCTTTACCTCCACCTACAGTCACATACCTCTTTACCTCCACCTACAGTCCCATACCTCTTTACCTCCACCTACAGTCCCATACCTCTTTACCTCCACCTATAGTCCCATACCTCTTTACCTCCACCTACAGTCCCATACCTCTTTAAACCCACCTACAGTCCCATACCTCTTTAAACCCACCTACAGTCCAATACCTCTTTACCTCCACCTAGGAGTCACATACCTCTTTACCTCCACCTACAGTCACATACCTCTTTACCTCCACCTACAGTCCCATACCTCTTTACCTCCACCTACAGTCACATACCTCTTTACCTCCACCTACAGTCCCATACCTCTTTACCTCCACCTACAGTCACATACCTCTTTACCTCCACCTACAGTCCCATACCTCTTTACCTCCACCTACAGTCACATACCTCTTTACCTCCACCTACAGTCCCATAACTCTTTACCTCCACCTACAGTCACATACCTCTTTACCTCCACCTACAGTCCCATACCTCTTTACCTCCACCTACAGTCACATACCTCTTTACCTCCACCTACAGTCCCATACCTCTTTACCTCCACCTACAGTCCCATAACTCTTTACCTCCACCTACAGTCCCATACCTCTTTACCTCCACCCACAGTCCCATACCTCTTTACCTCCACCCACAGTCCCACAGTCCCATACCTCTTTACCTCCACCTATAGTCACATACCTCTTTACCTCCACCTACAGTCACATACCTCTTTACCTCCACCTACAGTCCCATACCTCTTTAAACCCACCTACAGTCCAATAACTCTTTACCTCCACCTAGGAGTCACATACCTCTTTACCTCCACCTACAGTCCCATACCTCTTTACCTCCACCTACAGTCCCATACCTCTTTACCTCCACCTACATTCACATACCTCTTTACCTCCACCTACAGTCCCATACCTCTTTACCTCCACCTACAGTCACATACCTCTTTACCTCCACCTACAGTCCCATACCTCTTTACCTCCACCTACAGTCACATACCTCTTCACCTCCACCTACAGTCCCATACCTCTTTACCTCCACCTACAGTCCCATACCTCTTTACCTCCACCCACAGTCCCACAGTCACATACCTCTTTACCTCCACCCCATAGTCCCATACCTATTTACCTCCACCTACAGTCCCATACCTCTTTAAACCCACCTACAGTCACATACCTCTTTACCTCCACCTACAGTCACATACCTCTTTACCTCCACCTACAGTCACGTACCTCTTTACCTCCACCTACAGTCACATACCTCTTTACCTCCACCTACAGTCACATACCTCTTTACCTCCACCTACAGTCACATACCTCTTTACCTCCACCTACAGTTTCATACCTCTTTAAACCCACCTACAGTCACATACCTCTTTACCTCCACATACAGTCTCATACCTGTTTAACTCCACCTACCGTCACATAACTCTTTAACTCCACCTACAGTCACATACCTCTTTACCTCCACCTACAGTCACATACCTCTTTACCTCCACCTACAGTCACATAGACCTCTTTACCTCCACCTACAGTCACATACCTCTTTCCCTCCACCCACAGTCCCATACCTCTTTACCTCCACCTACAGTCACATACCTCTTTACCTCCACCTACAGTCACATACCTCTTTACCTCCACCTACAGTCCCATACCTCTTTACCTCCACCTACAGTCCCATACCTCTTTACCTCCACCTACATTCCCAGACCTCTTTCGCTTCACGGGAGTTGATTTGTAGCAGGGTGTTCGTTCCCTCTTCCTAGAGGCGTGCGTAACACACGTCATATTGTCATCTGTCTCTCTTCACCCCCATAGTATGAGTGATGTCATATTGTCATGTGTCTCTCTTCACACCCATAGTATGAGTGATGTCATGTGTTTCTCTTCACCCCCCATGTATGAGTGATGTCATATTGTCATGTGTCTCTCTTCACCCCCCCATAGTATGAGTGATGTCATATTGTCATGTGTCTCTCTTCACCCCCCCATGGTATGAGTGATGTCATATTGTCATGTGTCTCTCTTCACCCCCATAGTATGAGTGATGTCATATTGTCATGTGTTTCTCTTCACCCCCCATAGTATGAGTGATGTCATATTGTCATGATGTTTCTCTTGTTCTCCCCCATAGTATGAGTGATGTCATGTGTCTCTATTCACCCCCCATAGTATGGTGATGCTCTACTGTCATCTGTCTCTCTTCACCCCCATAGTATGGTGATGTCATCTGTCTCTCTTCACCCCCCATAGTATGAGTGATGTCATATTGTCATCTGTTTTCTCTTCACCCCCATAGTCATTAGTGATGTCATATTACATTTACATTTACATTTAAGTCATTTAGCTTCTGACATCTGGAACAGCTTCCAGCAGCGACTTACAAATTGCCTACGGAGCTGTAAGGGGAATTCACCTTCTGACATCAGTGGAAAACACTTTACAATAGTGCATCTCGCCCCCCATTTGAGGAAGGGGTCATGTTGTCAAAACTGTTGCTGCTTGGCCCCCTATGGTAAACATATTGTCATGTGTTTCTCTTCACCCCCCATAGTATGAGTGATGTCATGTTGTGATGTGTCTCTCTTAACCCCCCATAGTATGAAGTGATGTCATGTTGTCATGTGTCTCTCTTCACCCCCATAGTATGTAAATGTGATGTCATGTTGTCATGTGTCTCTCTTCACCCCCATAGTATGAGTGATGTCATGTTGTCATGTGTCTCTTCACCCCCCATAGTATGAGTGATGTCATGTTGTCATGTGTCTCTCTTCACCCCCATAGTATGAGTGATGTCATGTGTCTCTCTTCACCCCCCATAGTATGAGTGATGTCATATTGTCATGTGTCTCTCTTCACCCCCCATAGTATGAGTGATGTCATGTGTCTCTCTTCACCCCCAGTAGTATGAGTGATGTCATGTGTCTCTCTTCACCCCCCAGTAGTATGAGTGATGTCATGTGTCTCTCTTCACCCCCCATTAGTATGAGTGATGTCATGTGTCTCTCTTCACCCCCCAGTAGTATGGTGATGTCATGTGTCTCTCTTCACCCCCCAGTAGTATGAGTGATGTCATGTGTCTCTCTTCACCCCCCAGTAGTATGAGTGATGTCATGTTGTCATGTGTCTCTCTTCACCCCCCCAGTAGTATGGTGATGTCATGTGTCTCTCTTCACCCCCAGTAGTATGAGTGATGTCATGTGTCTCTCTTCACCCCCATAGTATGAGTGATGTCATGTGTCTCTCTTCACCCCCAGTAGTATGAGTGATGTCATGTGTCTCTCTTCACCCCCAGTAGTATGAGTGATGTCATGTGTCTCTCTTCACCCCCATAGTATGAGTGATGTCATGTGTCTCTCTTCACCCCCCAGTAGTATGAGTGATGTCATGTGTCTCTCTTCACCCCCCAGTAGTATGAGTGATGTCATGTGTCTCTCTTCACCCCCATAGTATGAGTGATGTCATGTGTCTCTCTTCACCCCCCAGTAGTATAAGTGATGTCATGTGTCTCTCTTCACCCCCATAGTATGAGTGATGTCATGTGTCTCTCTTCACCCCCCATAGTATGAGTGATGTCATGTGTCTCTCTTCACCCCCATAGTATGAGTGATGTCATGTGTCTCTCTTCACCCCCCAGTAGTATGAGTGATGATGTCATGTGTCTCTCTTCACCCCCCATTAGTATGAGTGATGTCATGTGTCTCTCTTCACCCCCATAGTATGAGTGATGTCATGTGTCTCTCTTCACCCCCCATAGTATGAGTGATGTCATGTGTCTCTCTTCACCCCCATAGTATGAGTGATGTCATGTGTCTCTCTTCACCCCCCAGTAGTATGAGTGAGTGATGTTGTCATGTGTCTCTCTTCACCCCCCATAGTATGAGTGATGTCATGTGTCTCTCTTCACCCCCCATAGTATGAGTGTGATGTCATGTGTCTCTCTTCACCCCCATAGTATGAGTGATGTCATGTGTCTCTCTTCACCCCCAGTAGTATGAGTGATGTCATGTGTCTCTCTTCACCCCCAGTAGTATGAGTGATGTCATGTGTCTCTCTTCACCCCCCATAGTATGAGTGATGTCATGTGTCTCTCTTCACCCCCCATAGTATGAGTGTTGTCATGTGTCTCTCTTCACCCCCCATAGTATGAGTGATGTCATGTGTCTCTCTTCACCCCCATATAGTATGAGTGTTGTCATGTGTCTCTCTTCACCCCCCAGTAGTATGAGTGATGTCATGTGTCTCTCTTCACCCCCATAGTATGAGTGATGTCATGTGTCTCTCTTCACCCCCCAGTAGTATGAGTGATGTCATGTGTCTCTCTTCACCCCCATAGTATGAGTGATGTCATGTGTCTCTCTTCACCCCCAGTAGTATAAGTGATGTCATGTGTCTCTCTTCACCCCCCATAGTATGAGTGATGTCATGTGTCTCTCTTCACCCCCAGTAGTATGAGTGATGTCATGTGTCATCTCTTCTTCACCCCCCAGTAGTATGAGTGATGTCATGTGTCTCTCTTCACCCCCCAGTAGTATGAGTGTTGTCATGTTGTCATGTGTCTCTCTTCACCCCCCATAGTATGAGTGATGTCATGTGTCTCTCTTCACCCCCCATAGTATGAGTGATGTCATGTGTCTCTCTTCACCCCCCCATAGTATGAGTGATGTCATGTGTCTCTCTTCACCCCCCATAGTATGAGTGATGTCATGTGTCTCTCTTCACCCCCCAGTAGTATGAGTGATGTCATGTGTCTCTCTTCACCCCCCATAGTATGAGTGATGTCATGTGTCTCTCTTCACCCCCCATAGTATGAGTGATGATTGTCATGTGTCTCTCTTCACCCCCAGTAGTATGAGTGATGTCATGTGTCTCTCTTCACCCCCATAGTATGAGTGATGTCATGTGTCTCTCTTCACCCCCCATAGTATGAGTGATGTCATGTGTCTCTCTTCACCCCATAGTATGAGTGATGTCATATTGTCATGTGTCTCTCTTCACCCCCCATAGTATGAGTGATGTCATGTGTCTCTCTTCACCCCCCCAGTAGTATGAGTGTTGTCATGTGTCTCTCTTCACCCCCGTAGTATGAGTGATGTCATGTGTCTCTCTTCACCCCCCATAGTATGAGTGTTGTCATGTGTCTCTCTTCACCCCCATAGTATGAGTGATGTCATGTGTCTCTCTTCACCCCCATAGTATGAGTGATGTCATGTGTCTCTCTTCACCCCCATAGTATGAGTGTCATATTGTCATGTGTCTCTCTTCACCCCCAGTAGTATGAGTGATGTCATGTGTCTCTCTTCACCCCCAGTAGTATGAGTGTTGTCATGTGTCTCTCTTCACCCCCCATAGTATGAGTGATGTCATGTGTCTCTCTTCACCCCCCAGTAGTATGAGTGTTGTCATGTGTCTCTCTTCACCCCCCAGTAGTATGAGTGATGTCATGAGTTGTCATGTGTCTCTCTTCACCCCCCAGTAGTATGAGTGATGTCATGTGTCTCTCTTCACCCCCCCAGTAGTATGAGTGTCATGTTGTCATGTGTCTCTCTTCACCCCCAGTAGTATGAGTGATGTCATGTGTCTCTCTTCACCCCCCATAGTATGAGTGATGTCATGTGTCTCTCTTCACCCCCATAGTATGAGTGATGTCATGTGTCTCTCTTCACCCCCATAGTATGAGTGATGTCATGTGTCTCTCTTCACCCCCAGTAGTATGAGTGATGTCATGTGTCTCTCTTCACCCCCCAGTAGTATGAGTGATGTCATGTGTCTCTCTTCACCCCCATAGTATGAGTGATGTCATGTGTCTCTCTTCACCCCCCAGTAGTATGAGTGATGTCATGTGTCTCTCTTCACCCCCCAGTAGTATGAGTGATGTCATGTGTCTCTCTTCACCCCCCCAGTAGTATGAGTGATGTCATGTGTCTCTCTTCACCCCCCAGTAGTATGAGTGATGTCATGTGTCTCTCTTCACCCCCCAGTAGTATGAGTGATGTCATGTGTCTCTCTTCACCCCCAGTAGTATGAGTGATGTCATGTGTCTCTCTTCACCCCCCAGTAGTATGAGTGATGTCATGTGTCTCTCTTCACCCCCATAGTATGAGTGATGTCATGTGTCTCTCTTCACCCCCAGTAGTATGAGTGATGTCATGTGTCTCTCTTCACCCCCCATAGTATGAGTGATGTCATGTGTCTCTCTTCACCCCCCATAGTATGAGTGATGTCATGTGTCTCTCTTCACCCCCATAGTATGAGTGATGTCATGTGTCTCTCTTCACCCCCAGTAGTATGAGTGATGTCATGTCTCTCTTCACCCCCATAGTATGAGTGATGTCATGTGTCTCTCTTCACCCCCCAGTAGTATGAGTGATGTCATGTGTTTCTCTTCACCCCCATAGTATGAGTGATGTCATGTGTCTCTCTTCACCCCCCATAGTATGAGTGATGTCATGTGTCTCTCTTCACCCCCATAGTATGAGTGATGTCATGTGTCTCTCTTCACCCCCAGTAGTATGAGTGATGTCATGTGTCTCTCTTCACCCCCAGTAGTATGAGTGATGTCATGTGTCTCTCTTCACCCCCATAGTATGAGTGATGTCATGTGTCTCTCTTCACCCCCCAGTAGTATGAGTGATGTCATGTGTCTCTTCACCCCCAGTAGTATGAGTGATGTGATGTGTCTCTCTTCACCCCCCCAGTAGTATGAGTGATGTGATGTGTCTCTCTTCACCCCCCAGTAGTATGAGTGATGTCATGTGTCTCTCTTCACCCCCCAGTAGTATGAGTGATGTCATGTGTCTCTCTTCACCCCAGTAGTATGAGTGATGTCATGTTGTCATGTGTCTCTCTTCACCCCCCATAGTATGAGTGATGTCATGTGTCTCTCTTCACCCCCCCCAGTAGTATGAGTGTGATGTCATGTGTCTCTCTTCACCCCCAGTAGTATGAGTGATGTCATGTGTCTCTCTTCACCCCCCATAGTATGAGTGATGTCATGTGTCTCTCTTCACCCCCAGTAGTATAAGTGATGTCATGTGTCTCTCTTCACCCCCCATAGTATGAGTGATGTCATGTGTCTCTCTTCACCCCCAGTAGTATGAGTGATGTCATGTGTCTCTCTTCACCCCCCAGTAGTATGAGTGATGTCATGTGTCTCTCTTCACCCCCAGTAGTATGAGTGATGTCATGTGTCTCTCTTCACCCCCCAGTAGTATGAGTGATGTCATGTGTCTCTCTTCACCCCCAGTAGTATGAGTGATGTCATATTGTCATGTGTCTGTCTTCACCCCCAGTAGTATGAGTGATGTCATGTGTCTCTCTTTCACCCCCCAGTAGTATGAGTGATGTCATGTCTCTCTTCACCCCCAGTAGTATGAGTGTTGTCATGTGTCTCTTCACCCCCCAGTAGTATGAGTGATGTCATGTGTCTCTCTTCACCCCCAGTAGTATGAGTGATGTCATGTGTCTCTCTTCACCCCCCAGTAGTATGAGTGATGTCATGTGTCTCTCTTCACCCCCCAGTAGTATGAGTGATGTCATGTGTCTCTCTTCACCCCCCATAGTATGAGTGATGTCATGTGTCTCTCTTCACCCCCCCAGTAGTATGAGTGATGTCATGTGTCTCTCTTCACCCCCCCATAGTATGAGTGATGTCATGTGTCTCTCTTCACCCCCCAGTAGTATGAGTGATGTGATGTGTCTCTCTTCACCCCCCCATAGTGAAGCTGAGTAAACACCTCTAAAGCTCTGTAGTTAAAGGGCCACTCTGTGATTCGTCCACATTAAAGAGCCTAGTCTGTGATATGGTCCTGTTAGAGCCTGAAGGTTTTCAGGCTCTGGTGGTGAAGGTCTTAATGAAAGCCTGAGTTGGAGCGTGATCACTAAATCTCACCCTTCCCCCACCTGTCCTGTTTTATTGTCAATATCAGATACCTCAGGGGGTGGGGTGGGGGGGGATGACAGGGTGGGGGTAAATATGATGAAGCTTTCCTCTTACAGCGATAAAATAACTACATTTCAAGAGCCTCAAGGTCGTTATTAGGCAGGGCTGCAATTTGAGCATTATCACCCCGGGAGAGGAGAATAGGGGAGGGAGAAGCAGGGTGGCCAGGTGTACTTACAAAGCACCCCCCACCTCTCTCTCTCCCTCTATCTTCTCTTCTCTCTCTCTCTCTCTCTGTCTCCCTCGCCATATTCTCCACCGCTCTTTCTCTATCTGTCTCTCTCTCTATCTTCTCCTCTTTCTCTCTCTCTCTCTATATATATTCTCCCTCTCTCTCCCTCTCTCTCTCCCTCTCTATCTACCCCTCTCTCTCCCTCTATCTTCTCCCTCTGTCTCCCCTCTACCTCTCTCTCTCTTCTCCCTCTCTCTCCTCTCTCTACCTCTCTCTATCTCTCCTCTCTCTCCTTCTCTCTCTCTCCCCTTTCTACCTCTATCTTCTCCCTCTCTCTCTCTCTCTCCCTCTCTATCTACTCTCTCTCTCCCTCTATCTTCTCCCTCTGTCTCCCTCTCTACCTCTCTCTCTCTTCTCTCTCTCTCTCCCTCTCTCTCTATCTCTCCCTCTTCTACCTCTCTATCTTCTCCCTCTCTCTCTTCTCTCTCTCTCTCTCTCTCTCTCCCTTTCTACCTCTCTATCTTCTCCCTCTCTCTCTCTCTCTCTCTCTCTCTCTCTCTCCTTCTATATAATTGTACCATCTACTTTACAGTCACATCACACCATCTCATCTCACAGTGTGATAGCAACCAGGAACCTGTTTATTAAATCAGAGGACGGACTAATCTCATTTGTTTTTTTATATCATGAACAGAGACATCTCGGGTCCAGCATAATGCACCATATTATACTAGACCTGGTTCGTGTCCAAATGGCACCCTATTCCCTATTTAGTGCACTACTACCATAGGGATTTCGTCAAAACTAGTGCACTATATAGGGAATAGGGTGCCATAGGGCTTTGTCAAAACTAGTGCACTATATAGAGAATAGGGTGCCATAGGGCTCTGGTCTAAAGTATTGCACCATATAGAGAATAGGGTGCCATAGGGCTCTGGTCTAAAGTAGTGCACTTTAAAGGGAACCGGTGCCATTTGGGATGCCTGTTATCAAAGGTCTCAGGTGATCCATTTTTTGAAGAAGAAGAGCTACATCCAGACTACAACCAGAGAAAACCTCTTTTTAACCCTATTCAGACAAGTCGTCCTGACGCTGCATGGCATCCGCAAATATCACACTACCACCACCATGCTTTATCCAGGTCCCGAGGCAGCATGGCATCCCCAAACATCACACTACCACCACCATGCTTCATCCAGGTCCCGAGGCAGCATGGCATCCCCAAACCACCATACTACCACCACCATGCTTCATCCAGGTCCCGAGGCAGCATGGCATCCCCAAACATCACACTACCACCGCCATGCTTCATCCAGGTCTCGAGGCAGCATGGCATCCCCAAACCACCATACTACCACCGCCATGCTTCATCCAGGTCCCGAGGCAGCATGGCATCCCCAAACATCACACTACCACCGCCATGCTTCATCCAGGTCCTGAGGCAGCATGGCATCCCCAAACATCACACTACCACCGCCATGCTTCATCCAGGTCCTGAGGCAGCATGGCATCCCCAAACATCACACTACCACCACCATGCTTCAGCCAGGTCCCGAGGCAGCATGGCATCCCCAAACATCACACTACCACCACCATGCTTCATCCAGGTCCCAAGGCAGCATGGCATCCCCAAAACATCACACTACCACCACCATGCTTCATCCAGGTCCCGAGGCAGCATGGCATCCCCAAACATCACACTACCACCACCATGCTTCATCCAGGTCCTGGAAGCAGCATGGCATCCCCAAACATCACACTACCACCACCATGCTTCATCCAGGTCCCGAGGCAGCATGGCATGCTTCCCAAGCCACCATACTACCACCACCATGCTTCTTCCAGGTCCTGAGGCAGCATGGCATCCCCAAACATCACACTACCACCGCCATGCTTCATCCAGGTCCTGAGGCAGCATGGCATCCCCAAACATCACACTACCACCTCCATGCTTCAGCCAGGTCCTGAGGCAGCATGGCATCCCCAAACATCACACTACCACCACCATGCTTCATCCAGGTCCCGAGGCAGCATGGCATCCCCAAACATCACACTACCACCACCATGCTTCATCCAGGTCCCGAGGCAGCATGGCATCCCCAAACATCACACTACCACCACCACTTCATCCAGGTCCCCATGCTTCATCCAGGTCCCGAGGCAGCATGGCATCCCCAAACATCACACTACCACCAGGTCCCCATGCATCCCAAACATCACACTTCAGCCAGGTCCCGAGGCAGCATGGCATCCCCAAACATCACACTACCACCACCATGCTTCATCCAGGTCCCGAGGCAGCATGGCATCCCCAAACATCACACTACCACCACCATGCTTCATCCAGGTCCCGAGGCAGCATGGCATCCCCAAACATCACACTACCACCACCATGCTTCATCCAGGTCCCGAGGCAGCATGGCATCCCCAAACATCACACTACCACCACCATGCTTCATCCAGGTCCTGAGGCAGCATGGCATCCCCAAACATCACACTACCACCACCATGCTTCATCCAGGTCCCAGGCAGCGTTGGTATAAGGTTCTTCATCCAGGTCCCGAGGCAGTGGCATCCCCAAACATCACACTACCACCAATGCTTCATCCAGGTGTTTGCATCCCCCAAAATCACACTACCACCACCATGCTTCATTCACAGCATGGACATAATGGGACCCATGTCGTCCAAAATCAAATGTTATACTTTTGACTCATCTGTCCATAGAACATTCTTCCAAGAGTCTTGGTGATCATCTGTGTGCTTTCAGGTGCTTTTTGGAAAACTTGAGTCAACTTTCTGGATGAGATGGGTCCCATTATGCCTGGTGAAAACCAAACACCGCATTCTACAGTAAGAACCTTATACCAACGGTCAAGCATGGTGGTGGTAGTGTGATGTTTGGGGATGCTTTGCTGCCTCAGGACCTTGACGACTTGCCTGAATAGAAGGAAAGAACCACAAATTCTGTTCTGTATCAGAGAATTATACAGGAGAATGTCAGGCCATCTGTCTGGGAGCTGAATCTGAAGTGCAGCTGGGTCATGCAGCAAGACAATGATCCAAAACACACAACCAAGTCTGCATGAAAATGGCTAAAAAGTAACACATTTGAAGTTTTGGGATGTCCGAGCCAAAGTTCAGACCTAATCCCATTTGAGATGCTGTGACAGGACTAATAAGGAACATTTCATGCTTGAAAACCCCTCTGAGTTAAAGCAGTTCTGCATGGAAGAGTAGAAGTCCTCCACAGCGATGAGAGACTGATCAACAGCTACAGGAAGAGTGGACCAGAAGTCCTCCACAGCGATGGAGAGACTGATCAACAGCTACAGGAAGAGTGAAGTCCTCCACAGCGATGTGAGAGACTGATCAGCTACAGGAAGAGTGGGCCAGAAGTCCTCCACAGCGATGTGAGAGACTGATCAACAGCTACAGGAAGAGTGGGCCAGAAGTCCTCCACAGCGATGTGAGAGACTGATCAACAGCTACAGGAAGAGTGGACCAGAAGTCCTCCATAGCGATGTGAGAGACTGATCAACAGCTACAGGAAGAGTGGACCAGAAGTCCTCCACAGCGATGTGAGAGACTGATCAACAGCTACAGGAAGAGTGGACCAGAAGTCCTCCACAGCGATGTGAGAGACTGATCAACAGCTACAGGAAGAGTGGGCCAGAAGTCCTCCACAGCGATGTGAGAGACTGATCAACAGCTACAGGAAGAGTGGACCAGAAGTCCTCCACAGCGATGTGAGAGACTGATCAACAGCTACAGGAAGAGTGGGCCAGAAGTCCTCCACAGCGATGTGAGAGACTGATCAACAGCTACACAGTCCTCCACAGCGATGTGGAAGAGAGTCAACAGCTACATGAAGAGTGGGCCAGAAGTCCTCCACAGCGATGTGAGAGACTGATCAACAGCTACAGGAAGAGTGGGCCAGAAGTCCTCCACAGCGATGTGAGAGACTGATCAACAGCTACAGGAAGAGTGGGCCAGAAGTCCCACAGCGATGTGAGACTGATCAACAGCTACAGGAAGAGGGACCAGAAGTCCTCACAGCGATGTGAGAGACTGATCAACAGCTACAGGAAGAGTGGACCAGAAGTCCTCCACAGCGATGTGAGAGACTGATCAACAGCTACAGGAAGAGTGGACCAGAAGTCCTCCACAGCGATGTGAGAGACTGATCAGGAAGAACAGCTACAGGAACTGATCAACAGTACAGGAAGAGGGACCAGAAGTCCTCCACAGCGATGTGAGAGACTGATCAACAGCTACAGGAAGAGTGGGCCAGAAGTCCTCCACAGCGATGTGAGAGACTGATCAACAGCTACAGGAAGAGTGGACCAGAAGTCCTCCACAGCGATGAGAGACTGATCAACAGCTACAGGAAGAGTGGGCCAGAAGTCCTCCACAGCGATGTGAGAGACTGATCAACAGCTACAGGAAGAGTGGGCCAGAAGTCCTCCACAGCGATGTGAGAGACTGATCAACAGCTACAGGAAGCGTTTGGTTGTAGTCATTGCAGCTAATGGTGGCACAACCAGTTATTGACTGTAAGGGGGCAACTACTTTTTTTAAACATGGGAATTGGGTGTTGCATAACTTTGTTAATTAAATGAATAAAATAAGACTATATTGTTTTTGGTTGTTATTTGTAAACTCAGGTTCCCTTCATCTGATAACATTCAATATCAAAAATATGCAAATGTAGAGAAAAACATAAAGGGGACAAATACTTCTTCATGGCACTGTACATGTTCAGCTTGTTTACCGTTAAATAACATGGCATTGTGTGTGTGTGTGTATGGCTGTGTGTGTATGAGTGATACAACAGAGTATACAGTGGAGAGGAGAGAGGAGGCGGATGTGAAGCGTCTGTCTGAATAGGATCTGATTTGTGAAAGTGAATCATTTAAAGTGACTCTTATACATAGTTCTCTGAAGCATCTCTCTGTCTCTATTTCTCTCTCTCTCTCTCTCTCTCTCTCTCTCTCTCTCTCTCTGTCTTCTGTCTCTCTCTCTCTCTCTCTCTCTGTCTCTCTCTCTGTCTCTCTCTCTCTCTCTCTCTCTCTCTCTCTGTCAGCTGTGAGAGGATTTATACTAATCCATTGTCGCTGTGTTTGGATTAATTTGCATAATTCCACCATTGTTGAAGCCACAGATCCCTCCCTATCCTCTCCTCGTCATCCCTCCTCTCCTCTCCTCCGCTCATCCCTCCTCCTCTCCCTCCTCATCCCTCCTCCTCTCCCTCCTCCTCGTCATCCCTCCCTCTCTCCTCTCCTCCTCGTCATCTCTCCTCCATCCCTCCCCTCTCCCTCCTCCTCCATCCCTCCTCTCTCCTCTCGTCATCCCCCCTCCTCTCCTCTCCTCCCTCTCCCTCTCCTCTCCTCCTCCGTCATCCCTCCTCTCTCCTCTCCTCCTCGTCATCCCTCCCTCCTCTCCCTCCTTATCATCCCTCCTCTCTCCTCTCCTCCTCGTCATCCCTCCTCTCTCCTCTCCTCCTCGTCATCCCTCTCTCTCCTCTCCCTCCTTATCATCCCTCCTCTCTCCCTCCTCCTCCGTCATCCCTCCTCTCTCCTCTCCCCTCCCCCGCGTCATCCCTCCCTCTCCTCTCCTCCTTATCATCTCTCCCTCTCCCTCATCCCTCCCTCTCCTTATCATCCCTCCTCTCCCTCCCCTCTCCTCCTTGTCATCCCTCCTCTCTCCTCCTGTCATCCCTCCCTCTCCTCCCTCGTCATCCCTCCTCTCTCCTCTCCTCCTCGTCATCCCTCCTCTCTCCTCTCCTCCTCGTCATCCCTCCTCTCCTCTCCTCGCCATCCCTCCTTATCATCCCTCCTCTCTCCTCCTCTCCTCCTCTTATCATCCCTCCTCTCTCCTCTCCTCCTTGTCATCCCTCCTCTCTCCTCTCCTCCTCGTCCTCTCCTCCTCATCATCCTCCTCCTCTCCCTCCTCCTCGCCATCCCTCCTCTCTCCCTCCTCCTTGTCACATGGCTAGGAACCGCACACCTAAACTTCTCCTCCTCATCAGGAGTCTCTCCTCTAGAGAGTGGACATGGGGAGGAAAGAAAACTTGTTGACAGAGAGTGGGAGATGAGAGAGAGAGAGAAAGGGGAGAAAGAGAGAGAGAGGATGCATAAAGACAAGGTGAAAGGAAGAGAGAGAGAGAGAAAGGGGAGAAAGAGAGAGAGAGGATGCATAAAGACAAGGTGAAAGGGAGAGAAAGGGGAGAAGAGAGAGAGAGGATGCATAAAGACAAGGTGAAAGGGAGAGAAAGGGGAGAAGAGAGAATAGACTGATGGAGAGAAAAGAGGGGAAGCTACTCGTTCAGTGAATTGAAAACGGAGCAATTTTCTGTTACTTAAAAAGTCATTTATCTATGTGGTCAGACTATTAGTCATGGAGTGGAGTGTGTGTGTGTGTGTGTGTGTGTGTGTCTGTGCTTGAGTGTGTGAGGCCAGGGTTATTGCTAATCCACTGGGACGGAGCTGGAGGCCGAAGGGAAAGGGAGGGAAGAGAGGCGGCACTAAATTGTGGAGACAGAATCCACACGTTGTTAAGGGAGATGTGACACTTTTCAAAAATGCACGCTGTGTAATATCGTATTAGTCCTCTGTTTACGTATGAGGAGCAGTCTGAGCATGCTACTACGACCCAGATGGCACCCTAGTCCCTTTATAGTGCACTACGTCAGACCAGAGCCCCTGTGGATACTAGTGTACTAGGAAGGGAACAGGGTGTCATTTGGAACTGATCCTGAGCATCTAGCAGAGGATAATGGGTCCTAGACTAGTCCGGATGGAATTGACTGTAATTCAGGAGAGAATCACTGGCTTTTATCCAGCTTCCAACCCTCCTCTCATCTCATGTCCTTTTCACACTGCCATTCAGAGGAGCATGGCTACTGAGGCATTGGAGACAGTCACTGGCGCTATGAAAGACATCTGATATTAATGGTGTGTTGTCCCCGTTCACAGGAGGTGATTATCTTAACCACCTGTACAGTCACAGTCAGATATTAAAATAATTGTCAAAGTTAGGAAGGAATAAGTGATAAGGCAGTCTGTAAGCATTTCCATATGTGAGATGAGGAGGGGCATCGCCTGAGACAGAGAGCCTCTCTGGGCTCTCTAGCCTCTTTGGTTTCTTAGGCTCTTTGGGCTCTCTAGCCTCTTTGGTTTCTCTAGCCTCTATGGGCTCTCTGGGCTCTCTAGCCTCTTTGGTTTCTCTAGCCTCTCTTTGGTTTCTCTAGCCTCTAGCCTCTGGGCTCTCTGGGCTCTCTAGCCTCTTTGGTTTCTCTAGCCTCTTTGGGCTCTCACTCTGGGCTCTCTGGGCTCTCTGGGCTCTCTAGCCTCTTTGGTTTCTCTAGCCTCTTGGGGGCCTTCTAGCCTCTGGGCTCTCTAGCCTCTTTGGGTTCTCTAGCCTCTTTGGGCTCTCTGGGCTCTCTAGCCTCTGGGCTCTCTAGCCTCTGGGCTCTCTAGCCTCTTTGGTTTCTCTAGGCTCTATGGGCTCTCTGGGCTCTCTAGCCTCTCTGGGCTCTCTAGCCCTCTCTGGGCTCTTTCTCTAGCCTCTGGGCTCTTGGGCTCTCTGGGCTCTCTAGCTAGCCTCTCTGGGCTCTCTGGGCTCTCTAGCCTCTTTGGTTTCTCTAGCTCTGATCTCTATCCTCTCTCTCTAGCCTCTTTGGGCTCTCTGGGCTCTCTGGGCTCTCAAGCTCTAGCCTCTCTGGCCTCTTAGCGTTTCTAGCCTCTTTGGGCTCTCTAGGGCTCTCTGGCCTCTCTGTCTTTCTGCCATCCCCACTTAATAAAGGGCTTCTGGGCACTCCTATTCCCTCTTTGGGCTCTCTGCACTATGGGCTCTCTAGCCTGTATTTGGGCTCTCATGACAGCATCTCTGGGCTCTCTAGCTAATCACCTGGGCTCTCTGGGCTCTCTAGCCTCTTTGGGCTCTCTGGGCTCTCTGGTCCCCATTTCACGCTGTAGTAGTCTACCTAAAGAGGATGGGCTCTCTAGCCTCTTGGGCTCTCTGGGCTCTCTAGCCTCCCTGTGCATTAATTAAATAATGGCTCACACTAGCCTCTCTGGGCTCTCCTAGCTCAGGGGGAGATCTGGACAGCTCTGGATAGTGTCCTGGAGGATTAAAACCTCTACGGGCATACTCTTAAATTCTATCCTCACACACACTGTAGCACTCACACACACACACACACATCCTCACACATACTCACAGCCTCTATAGCACTCACAGCACACACACACTCTCTGGCCTCTGTCTCGTTTTTAGCCTCTCTCTGCCTCTTTCTCCTCTCTGTCTGTCTCCTCTCTGTCTTCTCTCACACATCAGGAAGTGTGGATTTAACTAACCCAAGGAGAGGAATCAGACATTAATAAAGTTCCTCCACAGGTAGTGGTGGTTCTGGGTCCTGTTCCTCCACAAAGTGGTGGCACCCTATCCTCCACAGTACTAGTGGTGGTTGTGGGTATTTTGACCAGAGTAGAGGTGGTTGTGAGCCCTGTTCCTCACAGTAGTAGTGGTGGTTGTGGGTCCTGTTCCTCCACAGTAGTAGTGGTGGTTGTGGGGTCCTGTTCCTCCACAGTAGTAGTGGACTGTTGTTCCTGTCTCCACAGTAACGTCATGACAGCATGGGTGGCAAAGGGTCCTGTTAATCCACAGTAGTAGTGGTGGTTGTGGGTCCTGTTCCTCCACAGTAGTAGTGGTGGTTCTGGGTCCTGGTTCTGGGTCCTGTTCACAGTAGTAGTGGTGGTTCTGGGTCCTGTTCCTCCACAGTAGTAGTGGTGGTTCTGGGTCCTGTTCCTCCACAGTAGTAGTGGTGGTTCTGGGTCCCTGGTTCCTCCACAGTAGTAGTGGTGGTTGTGGGTCCTGTTCCTCCACAGTAGTAGTGGTGGTTGGGGTCCTGTTCCTCCACAGTAGTAGTGGTGGTTGTGGGTCCTGTTCCTCCACAGTAGTAGTGGTTGAGGGTCCTGTTCCTCCACAGTAGTAGTGGTTTGTGGGTCCTGTTCCTCCACAGTAGTAGTGGTGGTTGTGGGTCCTGTTCCTCCACAGTAGTAGTGGTGGTTGTGGGTCCTGTTCCTCCACAGTAGTAGTGGTGGTTGTGGGTCCTGTTCCTCCACAGTAGTAGAGGTGGTTGTGGGTCCTGTTCCTCCACACTAGTAGTGGTGGTTCTGGGTCCTGTTCTTCCACAGTAGTAGTGGTGGTTGTGGGTCATGTTCCTCCACACTAGTAGTGGTGGTTCTGGGTCCTGTTCTTCCCACAGTAGTAGTGGTGGTTGTGGGTCCTGTTCCTCCACAGTAGTAGTGGTGGTTGTGGGTCCCTGTTCCTCCACAGTAGTAGTGGTGGTTGTGGGTCCTGTTCCTCCACAGTAGTAGTGGTGGTTGTGGGTCCTGTTCCTCCACAGTAGTAGAGGTGGTTCTGGGTCCTGTTCTTCCACAGTAGTGGTGGTTCTGGGTCCTGTTCCTCCACAGTAGTAGTGGTGGTTGTTGGTCCTGTTCCTCCCACAGTAGTAGTGGTGGTTGGGGGTCCTGTTCCTCCACAGTAGTAGAGGTGGTTGTGGGTCCTGTTCCTCCACAGTAGTAGTGGTGGTTGAGGGTCCTGTTCCTCCACAGTAGTAGAGGTGGTTGTTGGTCCTGTGTTCCTGCACAGTAGTAGAGGTGGTTCTGGGTCCTGTTCCTCCACAGTAGTAGTGGTGGTTGTGGGTCCTGTTCCTCCACAGTAGTAGAGGTGGTTGTGGGTCCTGTTCCTCCACAGTAGTAGTGGTGGTTGTTGGTCCCTGTTCCTCCACAGTAGTAGAGGTGGTTGTGGGTCCTGTTCCTCCACAGTAGTAGTGGTGGTTGTGGGTCCTGTTCCTCCCACAGTAGTAGAGGTGGTTGTGGGTCCTGTTCCTCCACAGTAGTAGTGGTGGTTGAGGGTCCTGTTCCTCCACAGTAGTAGTGGTGGTTGTTGGTCCTGTTCCTCCACAGTAGTAGTGGTGGTTGTGGGTCCTGTTCCTCCACAGTAGTAGAGGTGGTTGTGGGTCCTGTTCATCCACAGTAGTAGTGGTGGTTGTGGGTCCTGTTCCTCCACAGTAGTAGTGGTGGTTGTGGGTCCTGTTCCTCCACAGTAGTAGAGGTGGTTGTGGGTCCTGTTCCAGTAGTAGTGGTGGTTGTGGGTCCCTCCACAGTAGTAGTGGTGGTTTGTGGGTCCTGTTCCTCCACAGTAGTAGTGGTGGTTCTGTGGTCCTGTTCCTCCCAGTAGTAGAGGTGGTTGTTGGTCCTGTACCTCCACAGTAGTAGTGGTGGTTCTGGGTCCTGTTCCTCCACAGTAGTAGTGGTGGTTGTTGGTCCTGTTCCTCCACAGTAGTAGTGGTGGTTCTGGGTCCTGTTCCTCCACAGTAGTAGTGGTGGTTGTGGGTCCTGTTCCTCCACAGTAGTAGTGGTGGTTGTGGGTCCTGTTCCTCCACACTAGTAGTGGTGGTTGTTGGTCCTGTTCCTCCACAGTAGTAGTGGTGGTTGTGGGGTCCTGTTCCTCCACAGTAGTAGTGGTGGTTGTGGGTCCCTGTTCTTCCACAGTAGTAGTGGTGGTTGGGTCCTGTTCCTCCACAGTAGTAGTGGTGGTTGTGGGTCCTGTTCCTCCACAGTAGTAGTGGTGGTTGTGGGTCCTGTTCCTCCACAGTAGTAGTGGTGGTTGTGGGTCCTGTTCCTCCACAGTAGTAGTGGTGGTTGTGGGTCCTGTTCCTCCACAGTAGTAGTGGTGGTTGTGGGTCCTGTTCCTCCACAGTAGTAGTGGTGGTTGTGGGTCCTGTTCCTCCACAGTAGTAGTGGTGGTTGTGGGTCCTGTTCCTCCACAGTAGTAGTGGTGGTTGTGGGTCCTGTTCCTCCACAGTAGTAGTGGTGGTTGTGGGTCCTGTTCCTCCACAGTAGTAGTGGTGGTTGTGGGTCCTGTTCCTCCACAGTAGTAGTGGTGGTTCTGGGTCCTGTTCCTCCACAGTAGTAGTGGTGGTTGTGGGTCCTGTTCCTCCACAGTAGTAGTGGTGGTTGTGGGTCCTGTTCCTCCACAGTAGTAGTGGTGGTTGTGGGTCCTGTTCCTCCACAGTAGTAGTGGTGGTTGTGGGTCCTGTTCCTCCACAGTAGTAGTGGTGGTTGTGGGTCCTGTTCCTCCACAGTAGTAGTGGTGGTTGTGGGTCCTGTTCCTCCACAGTAGTAGTGGTGGTTGTGGGTCCTGTTCCTCCACAGTAGTAGTGGTGGTTGTGGGTCCTGTTCCTCCACAGTAGTAGTGGTGGTTGTGGTCCTGTTCCTCCACAGTAGTAGTGGTGGTTCTGGGTCCTGTTCCTCCACAGTAGTAGTGGTGGTTGTGGGTCCTGTTCCTCCACAGTAGTAGTGGTGGTTCTGGTCCTGTTCCTCCACAGTAGTAGTGGTGGTTCTGGGTCCTGTTCCTCCACAGTAGTAGTGGTGGTTCTGGGTCCTGTTCCTCCACAGTAGTAGTGGTGGTTGTGGGTACTGTTCCTCCACAGTAGTAGTGGTGGTTCTGGGTCCTGTTCCTCCACAGTAGTAGTGGTGGTTGTGGGTCCTGTTCCTCCACAGTAGTAGTGGTGGTTGTGGGTCCTGTTCCTCCACAGTAGTAGTGGTGGTTCTGGGTCCTGTTCCTCCACAGTAGTAGTGGTGGTTTTGGGTCCTGTTCCTCCACAGTAGTAGTGGTGGTAGAGGTGTTGAGGGTCCTGTTCCTCCACAGTAGTAGTGGTGGTTGTTGGTCCTGTTCCTCCACAGTAGTAGTGGTGGTTGTGGGTCCTGTTCCTCCACAGTAGTAGTGGTGGTTGTGGGTCCTGTTCCTCCACAGTAGTAGTGGTGGTTGTGGGTCCTGTTCCTCCACAGTAGTAGTGGTGGTTGTTGGTCCTGTTCCTCCACAGTAGTAGTGGTGGTTGATGGGTCCTGTTCCTCCACAGTAGTAGTGGTGGTTGTGGGTCCTGTTCCTCCACAGTAGTAGTGGTGGTTGTGGGTCCTGTTCCTCCACAGTAGTAGTAGTGGTTCTGGGTCCACAGTAGTAGTGGTGGTTCTGGGTCCTGTTCCTCCACAGTAGTAGTGGTGGTTGTCCTGGTCCCAGTAGTAGTGGTGGTTGTGGGTTCCTCCACAGTAGTAGTGGTGGTTCTGGGTCCTGTTCCTGTGGGTCCTGTTCCTCCACAGTAGTAGTGGTGGTTGTGGGTCCTGTTCCTCCACAGTAGTAGTGGTGGTTCTGGGTCCTGTTCCTCCACAGTAGTAGGGTGGTGGTGGTGGTGGGTCCTGTTCCTCCACAGTAGTAGTGGTGGTTGTGGGTCCTGTTCCTCCACAGTAGTAGTGGTGGCTGAGGGTCCTGTTCCTCCACAGTAGTAGTGTGGGTCCTGTTCCTCCACAGTAGTAGTGGTGGTTGTGGGTCCTGTTCCTCCACAGTAGTAGTGGTGGTTCTGGGTCCTGTTCCTCCACAGTAGTAGTGGTGGTTGTGGGTCCTGTTCCTCCACAGTAGTAGTGGTGGTTGTGGGTCCTGTTCCTCCACAGTAGTTCCTCCACAGTGGTGGTTGAGGGGTCCTGTTCCTCCACAGTAGTAGTGGTGGTTGTGGGTCCTGTTCCTCCACAGTAGTAGTGGTGGTTGTGGGTCCTGTTCCTCCACAGTAGTAGTGGTGGTTGTGGGTCCTGGTTCCTCCACAGTAGTAGTGGTGGTTCTGGGTCCTGTTCCTCCACAGTAGTAGTGGTGGTTGTTGGTCCTGTTCCTCCACAGTAGTAGTGGTGGTTGTGGGTCCTGTTCCTCCACAGTAGTAGTGGTGGTTCTGGGTCCTGTTCCTCCACAGTAGTAGTGGTGGTTGTTGGTCCTGTTCCTCCACAGTAGTAGTGGTGGTTGTGGGTCCTGTTCCTCCACAGTAGTAGTGGTTCCTCCACAGTAGTAGTGGTGGTGGGTCCTGTTCCTCCACAGTAGTAGTGGTGGTTCTGGGTCCTGTTCCTCCACAGTAGTAGTGGTGGTTGTGGGTCCTGTTCCTCCACATTAGTAGTGGTGGTTGTGGGTCCTGTTCCTCCACAGTAGTAGTGGTGGTTGTGGGTCCTGTTCCTCCACAGTAGTAGTGGTGGTTCTGGGTCCTGTTCCTCCACAGTAGTAGTGGTGGTTGTGGGTCCTGTTCCTCCACAGTAGTAGTGGTGGTTCTGGGTCCTGTTCCTCCACAGTAGTAGTGGTGGTTGTGGGTCCTGTTCCTCCACAGTAGTAGTGGTGGTTGTGGGTCCTGTTCCTCCACAGTAGTAGTGGTGGTTGTTGGTCCTGTTCCTCCACAGTAGTAGTGGTGGTTGTGGGTCCTGTTCCTCCACAGTAGTAGTGGTGGTTGTGGGTCCTGTTCCTCCACAGTAGTAGTGGTGGTTGTGGGTCCTGTTCCTCCACAGTAGTAGTGGTAGGTTGTTGGTCCTGTTCCTCCACAGTAGTAGTGGTGGTTGTGGTCCCTCCACAGTAGGTTCCTCCACAGCTGCTACTGCTCCATCTCAGTTCCAGTAGTAGTGGTGGTGTTGGAAGGATCCTAGCCTAGTAGTGATTGATTGGCCATAAAACATGCGTGGCTGTCATGAATTATAGGTGGTTCTGAGAACATCCTCCAAATTGTTTTAGATGGCTTATTACAACAACGTTCCTTGACAAGCATATTAAATTATTTTCCAACCTGTAAATCAATGAAGGGTGGGTAGCTTTTCCAAAATAAACCCATGGTTGTGGGGGTTCATCATGAGTCTTCCTCCACAGTAGTAGTGGTGGTTGTGGGTCCTCCCTAAAACACCACCAGCGCCTGTCAGTGGGGCTGCCTTTTAATCACCAGTAGATATTGTCCATCAATCACAGCTGATTAGGTCCTGTTAATCACACAGCGTCAAAAAATTCAAAGGATTCTGTTGGAGACAGGCTGGTGGTTGTGGGACGGAGAAATGTTGTGGGAGAAAGTAGTTGTTGTGGTCCTGTTCTGTAGTGGTGGTTCTTGATCCTGTTCCTCCAAAACTGGTTGTGGGTTTTCCAAACAATAGAGTTTATCGGAGTCCCAAATGGCACCCTATTCCCTATTGGCTCAGGTCAAATGTCACCCTGTTCCTCCACAGTAGTATTGGTTCTGGGTCCAGGCCACAGTAGTATGGTTCACCCTGTTCCTCCACAGTAGTATTGGGTCCCAGGCCAAATGGCACCCTATTCCCTATTGGCTCAGGTCAAATGGTTCACCCTATTCCCTATTGGCTCAGGCCAAATGGCACCCTATTCCTATTGGCTCAGGCCAAATGGCACCCTATTCCCTATTGGCTCAGGCCAAATGGCACCCTGTTCCTCCACTAGTGGTGGTTTGGCTCCACAGGTCAAATGGCACCCTATTCCCTATTTCCTCAGGTCACTGTTCCTCCAAGGAGTGGCACCCTATTTCCCTAGTAGTGGCTGGCAGGTGAAAGTGGTTTTGTGGGTCCTGTTTGACTGTACTATGGTGAGAGTTCTTCCACATAGTTTGCCCAGACCACAGCTCCAAGGTAGGACAGCATGTCCTGTTTAGTTAGGGTGGCAGTAATCCTGTTCCTCCACAGTAGTAGGGTGGTTGTTGGTCCTGTTCTCCACAGGTGAGGAAGTAGTCCAGTTCCTCCACAGGTTAGGACAGTCCTGTTTTCCAGTCTACAAGGTGAACAGTTCTGTAATCCAGTCCTCCACAGGTTAGGACCCAGTAGTCCAGCTACAGGTAGGACAGCAGTAGTCCAGTCTACAGGTTAGGACAGCAGTAATCCAGTCTACAGGTTAGGACAGCAGTCCAGTCTACTAGGACAGCAGTAGTCCACAGTAGTAGTGGTGTTGTGGGGACAGCAGTAGTCCAGTCTACAGGTTAGGACAGCAGTGGTCCAGTCTACAGGTTAGGTGGGTCCAGCAGTAGTCCAGTCTACAGGTTAGGACAGCAGTGGGTCCAGTCTACAGGTAGGACAGCAGTGGGTCCAGTCTACAGGTTAGGACAGCAGTAATCCAGTCTACAGGTTAGGACAGCAGTAGTGGTGGTTGTTGGTCCAGTCTAGGACACAGTAGTATGTTAGGACAGCAGTAGTCCAGTCTACATGTTAGGACAGTAGTGGGTCCAGTCTACAGGTTAGGACAGCAGTGGTCCAGTCTACAGAAACAGGCAGTAGACTGTGTTGGGGGCACAATAGACCAGTGCCAGAGGTCCTACTCTCCACACTAGTACTAGACATGGGCCTGTTCCTCCACTAGCAGGCCACAGTGGTGGTTGTGGGTGTTCCTCCACACTAGTAGATACCACATCATCCACAGTGGCTGGTGGTTAGACCCATGTGTCAGTCTGTGGCCTTGTGGTTAACCAACAAACTCCCTAATGAAGAACTGGTCCTCCACACTCCCTACAGTAGTAGTGGTGGTTGTGGGTCCTTTCACCACAGTAGTAATAACTGGGTCCTGTTCCTCCATCAGCTTCAGGTATCAGTCTAATAACTCCCCTGATCAGCTTCAGGTATCAGTCTACAGTAAGTGGTGGTTGTGGGTCCCCTCCATCAGCTTCAGGTATCAGTCCTGTTAACTCCAGTGATCAGCTTCAGGTATCAGTCTAATAACTCCCCTGATCAGCTTCACAGTAGTAGTGGTGGTTGTTGGTCCTGTTCCTCCACAGTCTTTGTAACTCCACTGATCAGCTTCAGGTATCAGTCTGTTAACTCCCCTGATCAGCTTCAGGTATCCGTTCTAATAACTCTCCCTGATCAGCTTCAGGTATCCGTTCCTCCAATAACTCCCCTGATCAGCTTGGTTGTATCAGTCTAATAACTCCTCCCTGATCAGCTCCTCCACAGGTATCCAGTCTAATAACTGTTCCTCCCTGATCAGCTTCAGTAGTATCAGTCTAAGTAGTAGTGGTGGTTCTGGATCTGTTCCTTCAGTAGTATCAGTCCTGTTAACTCCCCTGATCAGCTTCAGGTATCAGTTCTCCACAGTAACTCCTGTTCCTGATCAGCTTGGTGGTATCAGTCTGTTAACTCCCTGATCAGCTTCCTGTTATCAGTAGTATTAACTCCCCTGATCAGCTTCAGGTATCCAGTCTAATAACTCCTCCCTAGATCAGCTTCAGGTATCAGTCTAATAACTCCCCCTGATCAGCTTCATGTATCAGTCTATTAACTCCCTAGTATCAGCTTCAGGTATCAGTCTAATAACTCCCCTGATCAGCTTCAGGTATCAGTCTGGTTATGGTCCCCTGATCAGCTTAGTGGTGGTATCAGTCTGTTAACTCCCCTGATCAGCTTCAGGTATCCATCTAATAACTCCCCAGATCAGCTTCAGGTATCCGTTCCTCCAATAACTCTCGCCTGATCAGCTTCAGGTATCAGTGGTTGTTGGTCCTGTTCCTCCCCTGATCAGCTTCAGGTAGTGGTGGTTCTGGGTCCTGTTAACTCCCCAGATCAGCTTCAGGTATCCGTTCTAATAACTCCCCTGATCAGCTTCAGGTATCCTGTTCTAATAACTCCTGTTCCTGATCAGCTTCAGGTATCTGTTCCTCCACAGTAGTAGTGGTGGTTGTGGGTCCTGTTCCCTGATCTGGGTCCTGTTCCTCCACAGGTATCAGTCTAATAGTGGTGGTTGTGGGTCCCCTGATCAGCTTCAGGTATCAGTCTGTTCCTCCCCAGTAGTAGTTGGGTATCAGTCTAATAAGTGGTGGTTGTGGGTCCTGATCAGCTTCAGGTATCAGTCTAATGAGGGTCCCCTCCATCAGCTTCAGGAATCAGTCTAATAAGTGGTGGTTGTGGGTCCCCTCCATCAGCTTCAGGTATGGGTCCTGTTCCTCCACTGATGGTGGTTGTGGGTCCAGTTCCTTCAGGTATCAGTTCTCCAAGTAGTAGTGGTGGTTGTTGGTCCCTGATCAGTAGTAGTGGTGGTTCTGGGTCCTGTTCCTCCACAGTAGTAGTGGTGGTTCTGGGTCCCTGTTCCTCCATCAGTTGGTGGTTGTGGGTCCTGTTCCTCCACAATAGTAAGGTGGTTGTGGGTCCTGTTCCTCCACAGTGATCAGCTTCTGGGTATCAGTCTCCAATAACTCCCCCTGATCAGCTTCAGGTTATGGGTCCTGTTCCTCCCCTGATCAGCTTCAGGTATCAGTGGTATTAACTCCCCTGATCAGCTTCAGGTATCAGTCTACATAACTCCCCTGGGATCAGCTTCAGGTATCAGTCCTAATAACTCCCCTGATCAGTTCTTCCACAGTAGTAGTGGTGGTTGTCAGTCCTGTTCCTCCACAGTAGTAAGGTGGTTCTCCCTGATCAGTAGTAGTTGTATCAGTCTAATAACTCCTCCCTGATCAGCTTCAGGTATCAGTCTAATAACTCCCTCCACAGATCAGTTCATGTATCAGTCTATTAACTCCCAGATCAGTTCATGTATCAGTCTAATAACTCCCCTCCACAGATCAGCTCCTCCACAGGTATCAGTTCCTCCACAGTAACTGTTCCCCCTGATCAGCTTCATGTCCTCAGTAGTAGTGGTGGTTGTAACAGTAGTAGTGGTGGTTCCTCCCTGATCAGGTTCAGGTATCAGTTCCTCCACAATAGTGGTGGTTGTTGGTCCTGTTCCTCCACAGTATCAGTGGTCATGTATCAGTCTGTTAACTCCCCCCTTGGGTGGGTCCTGTTCCTCCACAGTAAGTGGTGGTTGTGGGTCCTGTTCCTGATCAGCTTCAGTGGTGGTATCAGTCTGTTAACTCCCTGATCAGCTTCAGGTATCAGTCTAATAACCCTGGATCAGCTTCAGGTATCAGTCTGTTAACTCCCCTGATCAGCTTCAGGTATCAGTCTAATAACTCCCCTGATCAGCTTCAGGTATCAGTCTGTTAACTCCCCTGATCAGCTTCATGTATCAGTCTAATAACTCCCCTCCACAGATCAGCTTCCTGTATCAGTCTAATAACTCCCCTGTGGTGGTTCTGGGTCCTGTTCCTCCACAGTAGTATCAGTTCCTCCACAGTAGTAGTGGTGGTTTCTGGGTCCTGTTCCTCCACAGTAGTAGTGGTGGTTCATGTATCAGTCCTCCCACATAAGTGGTGGTTCTGGGTCCTGTTCCTCCACAGTAGATCAGCTTCAGTAGTAGTGGTCAGTCTAATAACTCCACTGATCAGCTTCAGGGGTCTGTCTAATAACTCCCCTGATCAGCTTCCACAGGTAGTGGTGGTTCTGGGTCCTGTTCTCCAATAACTCCCACAGTAGATCAGCTTCATGTATCAGTCTAATAGTACTTGGTCCTGTTCAGCTTCAGTAGTATCAGTCTATTAACTCCCCTGGTCAGGTATCAGTCTGTTAACTCCCCTGATCAGCTTCATGTATCAGTCTAATAACTCCTGTTCCTCCATCAGCTTCAGGTATCAGTCTAATAACTCCCCTGATCAGCTTCAGGTATCAGTCTAATAACTGTTCCTCCTGATCAGCTTCAGGTATCAGTCTAATAACTCCCCTGATCAGCTTCAGGTATCAGTTTAATAACTCCCCAGTAGTAGCTTCAGGTATCAGTCTCCACAATAACTCCCCTGATCAGCTTCAGGTATCAGTCTAATAACTCCCAGATCAGCTTCAGGTATCAGTCTGTTAACTCCCTGATCAGCTTCATGTATCAGTCTATTAACTCCTCCCTGATCAGCTTCAGGTATCAGTGGGTCCTGTTCCCTCCACAGTAGTAGTTAACTCTCCACAGTAGTACCCCTGATCAGCTTCAGGTATCAGTCTAATAACTCCTCCCTGATCAGCTTCAGAGTATCAGTCTAATAACTCCCCTGATCAGCTTCAGGTATCAGTCCTACAGTAACTCCCTGATCAGCTTCAGGTATCAGTCTAAGTAACTGTTCCTCCCTGATCAGCTTCAGGTATCAGTCTAGTGGTTAACTCCTCCCTGATCAGCTTCAGGTATCAGTTCTAATAACTCCCCTGATCAGCTTCAGGTATCAGTCTAATAAGTGGTGGTTCTGGGTCCCCTGATCAGCTTCAGGTATCAGTCTACAGTAACTCCCTGATCAGCTTCAGGTATCAGTGTGGGTAATAACTCCCTGATCAGCTTCAGGTATCAGTCTACAGTAACTCCCCTGATCAGCTTCAGGTATCAGTCTAATAACTCCCCTGATCAGCTTCAGGTATCAGTCTGTTAACTCCCTGATCAGCTTCAGGTATCAGTCTAATAACTCCCCTGATCAGCTTCAGGTATCAGTCTCCAATAACTCCCTGATCAGCTTCAGGTGGTTCAGTCTAATAACTCCCCTGATCAGCTTCAGGTATCAGTCTATTAACTCCCCTGATCAGCTTCATGTATCAGTCTAATAACTCCCCTGATCAGCTTCAGGTATCAGTCTATTAATTCCCCTGATCAGCTTCAGGTATCAGTCCTAATAACTCCCTGATCAGCTTCAGGTATCAGTCTAATGACTGCTCCCTGATCAGCTTCAGGTATCAGTCTATTAACTCCCCTGATCAGCTTCAGGTATCAGTCTAATAACTTATTACCCTGATCAGCTTCAGGTATCAGTCTAATAACTCCCCTGATCAGCTTCAGGTATCAGTCTAATAACTCCCCTGATCAGCTTCAGGTATCAGTCTATTAACTCCTCTGATCAGCTTCAGGTATCAGTGCTAATAACTCCCTGGATCAGCTTCAGGTATCTGTCTAATAACTCCCCTGATCAGCTTCATGTTTATCAGTCTAATAACTCCCTGATCAGCTTCAGGTATCAGTCTAATAACTCCCCTGATCAGCTTCAGGTATCAGTCTAATAACTCACCCTGATCAGCTTCAGGTATCAGTCTATTAACTCAAATGGCACCCTATTCCCTATTTCCTGATCAGCTTCAGGTATCAGTCTATTAACTCCCCTGATCAGCTTCAGGTATCAGTCTATTAACTCCCCCGGGATCAGCTTCAGGTATCAGTCTAATAACTCCCTGATCAGCTTCAGGTATCAGTCTAACAACTCCCCTGATCAGCTTCATGTATCAGTCTAGGTTAACTCCCCTGATCAGCTTCAGGTTATCAGTCTACAATAACTCCCTGATCAGCTTCAGGTATCAGTCTATTAACTCCCTGATCAGCTTCAGGTATCAGTCTAAGGTTAACTCCCTGATCAGCTTCAGGTATCAGTCTATTAACTCCCCTGATCAGCTTCAGGTATCCAGTCTACAGGTTAACTCCCCTGATCAGCTTCAGGTTAGGACAGCAGTGGTCAGTCTAATAACTCCCCTGATCAGCAGGTTCAGGTAATCAGTCTACAGGTTAAGCTCCCTGATCAGCTTCAGGTATCAGTCTAATAACTCCCCTGATCAGCTTCAGGTTATCAGTCTAATAACTCCCCTACAGATCAGCTTCAGGTATCAGTCTAATAACTCCCCTGATCAGCTTCATGTATCAGTCTGTTAACTCCCCCTGATCAGCTTCATGTGTATCAGTCTAATAACTCCCCTGATCACACTCAGGTATCAGTCTAATAACTCCCTGATCAGCTTCAGGTATCAGTCTAATAACTCCCCTGATCAGCTTCAGGTATCAGTCTAATAACTCCCCTGATCAGCTTCAGGTATCAGTCTAATAACTCCCCTGATCAGCTTCAGGTATCAGTCTAATAACTCCCCTGATCAGCTTCAGGTATCAGTCTAATAACTCCCTGATCAGCTTCAGGTATCAGTCTATTAACTCCCCTGATCAGCTTCAGGTATCAGTCTAATAACTCCCCTGATCAGCTTCAGGTATCGTCTAATAACTCCCCTGATCAGCTTCAGGTATCAGTCTAATAACTCCCCTGATCAGCTTCAGGTATCAGTCTAATAACTCCCCTGATCAGCTTCAGGTATCAGTCTAATAACTCCCCTGATCAGCTTCAGGTATCAGTCTAATAACTCCCCTGATCAGCTTCAGGTATCAGTCTAATAACTCCCCTGATCAGCTTCAGGTATCAGTCTAATAACTCCCCTGATCAGCTTCAGGTATCAGTCTATTAACTCCCCTGATCAGCTTCAGGTATCAGTCTAATAACTCCCCTGATCAGCTTCAGGTATCAGTCTAATAACTCCCCTGATCAGCTTCATGTATCAGTCTAATAACTCCCCTGATCAGCTTCAGGTATCAGTCTAATAACTCCCCTGATCAGCTTCATGTATCAGTCTAATAACTCCCCTGATCAGCTTCAGGTATCAGTCTATTAACTCCCCTGATCAGCTTCAGGTATCAGTCTAATAACTCCCCTGATCAGCTTCAGGTATCAGTCTAATAACTCCCCTGATCAGCTTCAGGTATCAGTCTATTAACTCCCCTGATCAGCTTCAGGTATCAGTCTATTAACTCCCTGATCAGCTTCAGGTATCCGTCTATTAACTCCCTGATCAGCTTCAGGAATCAGAGAAAGTCTAATAACTAGAACTGGCCCTGATCAGCTTCAGATATCAGTTTAATAACTCCTGATCAGCTTCAGGTATCAGTCTAATAACTCCCTGATCAGCTTCAGGTATCAGTCTAATGGGACTCAGCCCTGATCAGCTTCAGGTATCAGTCTAATAACTCTCCCTGATCAGCTTCAGGTATCAGTCTAGGTTACACTACAACTGATCAGCTTCAGGATATCAGTCTGATTTAACTCCCTGGTCCGAGCTTCAGGTATCAGTCAAATTAACTCCCTGATCAGCTTCAGGTATCAGTCTAATAACTCCCCTGATCAGCTTCAGGTATCAGTCTATTAACTCCCTGATCAGCTTCAGTATCAGTCTAATAACTCCCCTGATCAGCTTCATGTATCAGTCTAATAACTCCCCTGATCAGCTTCAGGTATCAGTCTAATAACTCCCTGATCAGCTTCAGGTATCAGTCTAATAACTCCTGATCAGCTTCAGGTATCAGTTTAATAACTCCCCTGATCAGCTTCAGGTATCAGTCTAATAACTCCCTGATCAGCTTCAGGTATCAGTTTAATAACTCCCTGATCAGCTTCAGGTATCAGTCTAATAACTCCCCTGATCAGCTTCAGGTATCAGTCTAATAACTCCCCTGATCAGCTTCAGGTATCAGTCTATTAACTCAAACCTGATCAGCTTCAGGTAGGAGAGGACTCCTGAGAGGACTCCCCTGATCAGCTTCAGGTATCAGTCTAATAACTCCCCTGATCAGCTTCAGGTATCAGTCTAATAACTCCCTGATCAGCTTCAGGTATCAGTCTAATAACTCCCCTGATCAGCTTCATGTATCAGTCTAATAACTCCCCTGATCAGCTTCAGGTATCAGTTTAATAACTCCCCTGATCAGCTTCAGGTATCAGTCTAATAACTCCCCTGATCAGCTTCAGGTATCAGTCTAATAACTCCCTGATCAGCTTCAGGTATCAGTCTAATAACTCCCCTGATCAGCTTCAGGTATCAGTCTAATAACTCCCTGATCAGCTTCAGGTATCAGTCTAATAACTCCCCTGATCAGCTTCAGGTATCAGTCTAATAACTCCCCTGATCAGCTTCAGGTATCAGTCTAATAACTCCCTGATCAGCTTCAGGTATCAGTCTAATAACTCCCCCTGATCAGCTTCATGTATCAGTCTAATAACTCCCCTGATCAGCTTCAGGTATCAGTCTAATAACTCCCCTGATCAGCTTCAGGTATCAGTCTAATAACTCCCCTGATCAGCTTCAGGTATCAGTCTAATAACTCCCCCTGATCAGCTTCATGTATCAGTCTAATAACCCCCTGATCAGCTTCAGGTATCAGTCTAATAACTCCCCTGATCAGCTTCAGGTATCAGTCTAATAACTCCCTGATCAGCTTCATGTATCAGTCTAATAACTCCCCTGATCAGCTTCAGGTATCAGTCTAATAACTCCCCTGATCAGCTTCAGGTATCAGTCTAATAACTCCCAGGAGATCAGCTTCAGGTATCAGTCTAATAACTCCCCTGATCAGCTTCAGGAGGGTATCAGTCTAATAACTCCCTGATCAGCTTCAGGGTATCAGTCTAATAGCTCCCTGATCAGCTTCAGGTATCAGTCTAATAACTCCCTGATCAGCTTCAGGTATCAGTCTAATAACTCCCCTGATCAGCTTCAGGTATCAGTCTAATAACTCCCCTGATCAGCTTCAGGTATCAGTCTAATAACTCCCCTGATCAGCTTCAGGTATCAGTCTAATAACTCCCTGATCAGCTTCAGGTATCAGTCTAATAACTCCCCTGATCAGCTTCAGGAATCAGTCTAATAACTCCCAGGGATCAGCTTCAGGTATCAGTCTAATAACTCCTGATCAATGTATCAGTCTAATAACTCCCCTGATCAGCTTCAGGTATCAGTCTAATAACTCCCCTGATCAGCTTCAGGTATCAGTCTAATAACTCCCCTGATCAGCTTCAGGTATCAGTCTAATAACTCCCTGATCAGCTTCAGGTATCAGTTTAATAACTCCCCTGATCAGCTTCAGGTATCAGTCTAATAACTCCCCTGATCAGCTTCAGGTATCAGTCTAATAACTCCCCTGATCAGCTTCAGGTATCAGTCTAATAACTCCCTGATCAGCTTCAGGTATCAGTCTAGTTAACTCCCTGATCAGCTTCAGGTATCAGTCTAATAACTCCCCTGATCAGCTTAAAGGTATCAGTCTAATAACTCCCCTGATCAGCTTCAGGTATCAGTCTAATAACTCTCCCCTGATCAGCTTCAGGAATCAGTCTAATAACTCCCTGATCAGCTTCAGGTATCAGGTAGTCTAATAACTCCCTGATCAGCTTCAGGTATCAGTCTAATAACTCCCCTGATCAGCTTCAGGTATCAGTCTAATAACTCCCCCTGATCAGCTTCAGGTATCAGTCTAATAACTCCTGATCAGCTTCAGGTATCAGTCTAATAACTCCCCTGATCAGCTTCAGGTATCAGTCTAATAACTCCCTGATCAGCTTCATGTATCAGTCTAATAACTCCCCTGATCAGCTTCAGGTTTCAGTCTAATAACTCAGACTAAATGATCAGTTTAGTCTTCAGGTATCAGTCTAATAACTCCCCTGATCAGCTTCAGGTATCAGTCTAATAACTCCCCTGATCAGCTTCTGATCAGCTTCAGGTATCAGTCTAATAACTCCCCTGATCAGCTTCAGGTATCAGTCTAATAACTCCCTGATCAGCTTCAGGTATCAGTCTAATAACTCCCCTGATCAGCTTCAGGTATCAGTCTAATAACTCCCCTGATCAGCTTCAGGTATCAGTCTAATAGCTCCCTGATCAGCTTCAGGTATCAGTCTAATAACTCCCACTGATCAGCTTCAGGTATCAGTCTATTAACTCCCTGATCAGCTTCAGGTATCAGTCTATTAACTCCCTGATCAGCTTCAGGTATCAGTTTAGTCTAACTCCCCTAGATCAGCTTCAGTCTGTTATCAGTCTAATAACTCCCTGATCAGCTTCTGTTATCAGTCTAATAACTCCCCTGATCAGCTTCAGGTATCAGTCTAATAACTCCCTGATCAGCTTCAGGTATCAGTCTATCTAACTCCCCTGATCAGCTTCAGGTATCAGTCTATTAACTGCCCTGATCAGCTTCAGGTATCAGTCTAATAACTCCCCTGATCAGCTTCAGGTATCAGTCTAATAACTCCCCTGATCAGCTTCAGGTTTCAGTCTAATAACTCCCCTGATCAGCTTCAGGTATCAGTCTAATAACTCTCCCCTGATCAGCTTCAGGTTTCAGTCTAATAACTCCCCACTGATCAGCTTCAGGTATCAGTTTAATAACTCCCCTGATCAGCTTCAGGTATCAGTCTAATAACTCCCCTGATCAGCTTCAGGTATCAGTCTAATAACTCCCCTGATCAGCTTCAGGTATCAGTCTAATAACTCCCCTGATCAGCTTCAGGTATCAGTCTAATAACTCCCCTGATCAGCTTCAGGTTTCAGTCTAATAACTCCCCTGATCAGCTTCAGGTATCAGTCTAATAACTCCCCTGATCAGCTTCAGGTATCAGTCTAATAACTCCCTGATCAGCTTCAGGTATCAGTCTAATAACTCCCCTGATCAGCTTCAGGTATCAGTCTAATAACTCCCCTGATCAGCTTCAGGTTTCAGTCTAATAACTCCCCTGATCAGCTTCAGGTATCAGTCTAATAACTCTCCCCTGATCAGCTTCAGGTTTCAGTCTAATAACTCCCCTGATCAGCTAAAGGTATCAGTCTAATAACTCCCTGATCAGCTTCAGGTATCAGTTTAATAACTCCTGATCAGCTTCAGGTATCAGTCTAATAACTCCCTGATCAGCTTCAGGTATCAGTCTAATAACTCCCCTGATCAGCTTCAGGTATCAGTTTAATAACTCCCTGATCAGCTTCAGGTATCAGTCTAATAACTCCCTGATCAGCTTCAGGTATCAGTCTAATAACTCCCTGATCCCTGATCAGACTTCAGTTCAGTCTAATAACTCCCTGATCAGCTTCAGGTATCAGTCTAATAACTCCCCTGATCAGCTTCAGGTATCAGTCTAATAACTCCCCTGATCAGCTTCAGACTGCTGTTCAGTATCAGTCTAATGACTCCCCTGATCAGCTTCAGGTATCAGTCTAATAACTCCCTGATCAGCTTCATGTATCAGTTTAATAACTCCCTGATCAGCTTCAGGTATCAGTTTAATAACTCCCTGATCAGCTTCAGGTATCAGTTTAATAACTCCCCTGATCAGCAACTAATAAGCTTCAGGTATCAGTCTAGATAACTCCCCTGATCAGCTTCAGGTATCAGTCTATTAACTCCCTGATCAGCTTCAGGTATCAGTCTATTAACTCCCTGATCAGCATCGGCTCAGAGAAAGTTTTAATAGACTAGAACTGGCTGTGTGGATCACTATGCCCAATGATATCCTGTTGTAAAACATGTCAGCGCGCTCTCTCTGTCTGTCTGTGTCCCAAACAGAACACTAGTCCCTAAATAGTGCACTACTGTTTTTTTAACCAACAAGTAGTGGACTGCATAGAAAGTATGGTTCCATTTGGGACACAGCCTCTGGTAACACAATTCTCTGGTGTTGAAATACTGTAGATTAGTAGCACATACTTTCCAACAGCATCGGTATGGTGGTATAGTATACCGTAGGTTACATTAGTACAACATGACTCATCTTGTTCAACCCGATGACACCGATATCATACTGATTTAAATTCTCGACTTTGGTCCGAGCGGGCTGTTCTATTTGAGCTGTAATTCCACTTAATTTGTCCAAATTAAAATTCCAGCAGCAACTAAAGCGTGACAGTGGCTGGGAGCTCAACGGCCAGAGACATAAAAAGACTGTTGACAGTTTAGAATACCGATAGGAGAGAGGGAGAAAGGGAGCATGGGAGAATGAGAGAGAAGGAGAGAGAGGGAGAGAGGGAGCGTGGGAGAGAGAGAGCAAGACAGAGAGAGTTTAGAGAAGGAGAGAGGAGAAGACTGGAGAAAGGGAGCGTGGGAGATAGAGAGACTAAAGAGGGAGAGAGGGAGAGAGACAGCAACGAGAAGGGAGAGAGAGCGTGGGAGAGGGAGATAGAGGAGAAGGGACAGACATGTTGTTACAGAACACCCTGGCCAGATAGACCAACTAAAGACTGTCTTTGTTACAGTTTAGTCTACCTCATATGAGAGGGAGAGAGCAACTAGACTGAGGGAGAAAGGGAGGGTGGGAGTAAAGAGGAGAGGAGGAGAAGGAGAGAGGGAGAAAGGTTTGACATGGGAGAATGAGGAGATAGAGAGGAGGAGAGGAGGAATACAGGAGAGAGAGTGAGCCAGATAGACAGGAGAAGACTGGAGATTCTACCTGAAAGGGAGCATGGATAGTGTCACAAAAGTGTTAGTCTACCTCTTGGCCAGATAGACACCCTGCTGTCATTCTTATTTGATTTAGTCCCCCATCCTCCCAGCTCTTTTGAAGTGGCCAGATAGACAGCAAGTATAGCTTTGTGTTCAAACCTGAGGGTGGGGTGAGGAGAGGAGGAGTGAGGAGAGGAGGAATGAGAAGGTTTGAGGGAGAGTGAGGCCAGATGAGGAGGGGGTGAGTCGGGGGAGGAGATAGGAGGAATGAGGAGGGGTGAGGAGAGTAGAGAGGGAGTAAGGGGAGGGGTGAGGAGAGGAGGAATGAGGACATAGGAGTTGTTAGTGAGGCGGGTGATGAGAGGAGGAGGTGAGGGGGAGGGGTGAGGCCAGATAGGGAGCAAGGTGGAGAGGAGTTGTGCAGTTTAGAGAGGATGAGGGGGGGGTGAGGAGAAAGGAGGGTGACAGTGAGGAGAGGGAGGGTCATATGGAGATAGGAGGAGTGAGGAGGGGTGAGGAGAGGAGATAGAGCAACTAAAGACTGTTGTGAGGAGGAGCAGGGTCATTCACCTTTCCTTGGCCAGATAGAGAGCAAATAAGGACTGTAGTGTTACAGTTTAGGAGGTTTGGCCTGATAGACAGCAACCTGTAAAGACTGTGAGTTTATTGTAGCCTCTCATATGGCCAGATAGACAGCAACTAAAGACTGGAGTTTAGTCTACCCAGAGGGCCAGGTAGGGGGAGGAGAGGAGGAGAGGGAGGAGGACAGGAGTGGCTGAGGGGAGAGACGGCCAGGGGAGGAGAAGGAGCAAGGCTGAGGAGAGGAGGTTACAGGAGAGGAGAGGAGGAGGGAGAGGAGGAGGAAGGCTGACAGGGGTGAGGCCAGATAGGAGGAGTGAGAGAGGAGGAGGAGGAGGAGGAGAGGAGACAGGAGGAGGTGGAGAGGGAGGCCAGATAGAGGTAAAGACTGGAGGGAGGAGGCTAGGAGGCCAGAGGGAGCAAGGTGGAGGGAGGAGGAGTGAGGAGGAGGTGAGGAGATAGAGGAGCAAGGAAGACTGTGGGAGAGAGTGAGGAGAGTAACCCTGAGGACAGGAGGAAAGAGGAGGGAGGAGGAGAGGAGTCACAGTGACAGGAAGGAGGATTGTGAGGCGGGGTGATGGCCAGAGGAGCAACTAAAGACTGATTGGTGAGTTTAGTCTACCTCATATGGCCAGATAGACAGCAACTCAGACTGTTGTTACAGTTTAGCCTTTCCTATGGTCAGACGACAGCAACTAAAGACTGTTGTCCCAGTTTAGTCTACCCATATGACCAGATAGACAGCAACTACCTTAGTTACAGGTCCCTCCTATCCAGATAGACCCAACTAAAACTGCTGTTACAGTTTAGTCTACATCCATTGGCCAGATAGAGGCAACTAAAGACTGTTGTTTGTTTTAGTCTACCTCATATGGCCAGACAGCAACTGGCAACTGTTGTCACAGTTTAGTCTACCTCATATGGCCAGATAGACAGCTGGTTCTGATGTTACAGTTTAGTCTACCTCATATGGCCAGAGGACAGCAAGGAGACTGGGTTTAGACCTCATAGGAGATAGACAGGAGGAGAAGACAGATAGACAGCAACTAAAGACTGTTGTTACAGGTCTGACCTCTTTGGCCAGAGGAGATAGACAGGACTAAAGACTGTTGTTACAGAGGCTGAGGAGATGGAGAAGAGGTTACAGTTTAGTCTACCTCATATGGCCAGATAGACAGAGGATGGGAGGACTGTTGTTACAGTTTAGTCTACCTCATATGGCCAGGAGCAACTAAAGACTGGACAGTTTAGGAGGATTTGGCCAGAGGGAGACAGGAACTAAAGGACTGTTGTTACAGTTTAGTCTACCTCATATGGCCAGATAGCCAGACTGTTGTTACAGACAGATGGCAAGGAGACTGTTGAGTTTAGTCTACCTCATATGGCCAGGACAGCAACTAAAGACTGTTGTTACAGTTTAGTCTACCTCTGGCCAGAGGCAACAGATAGACAGCAGAACTAAAGACTGTTGAGGCTGTGGAGACAGGGAGACTGAGACCTCCTCTGGCCAGATAGGACCAGATAGACAGCATATGAACTAAGGACTGTTGTTACAGTTTAGTCTAGGGAGGAGAGAGTCTACCTAGAGGCTGAGCAACTAGGACTGTTGTTACAGTTTAGTCTACCTCATATGGCCAGAGGCCAGAGGACAGATAGAACTAAAGACTGTTGTTACAGTTACACTGAGAGTTTAACCTCATATGGCCAGATCTCTAAAGACTGTTGTTACAGTACCTCATATGGTCAGATAGACAGACAGACTGTTGTTACAGTTTAGGAGACAACAACTAAAACTGTTGTTGTTTAGTCTACCTCATATGGCCAGATGTCACAGTTTGTCAATGTGGTGTCACACTAAAGACTGTTATATTTGGATTTTATCATATGGCCAGATAGACAGCCAGACTGTTGAATTGTGGGTAACAACTAAAGACTGTTGTTACAGGTCTACCTCATATGGCCAGATAGACATACAACTGAAACTGTTGTTACAGTCTACCTCTCATATGGCCAGATAGACTAAAGACTGTTGTTACAGTTTAGTCACCTCATATGGCCAGATAGACAGCAACTAAAGACTGTTGTTACAGTTTAGTCTACCTCATATGGCCAGATAGACAGCAACTAAAGACTGTTGTTACAGTTTAGTCTACCTCATATGGCCAGATAGACAGCAACTAAAGACTGTTGTTACAGTTTAGTCTACCTCATATGGCCAGATAGACAGCAACTAAAGACTGTTGTTACAGTTTAGTCTACCTCATATGGCCAGATAGACAGCAACTAAAGACTGTTGTTACAGTTTAGTCTACCTCATATGGCCAGATAGACAGCAACTAAAGACTGTTGTTACAGTTTAGTCTACCTCATATGGCCAGATAGACAGCAACTAAAGACTGTTGTTACAGTTTAGTCTACCTCATATGGCCAGATAGACAGCAACTAAAGACTGTTGTTACAGTTTAGTCTACCTCATATACAGCAACTAAAGACTGTTGTTACAGTTTAGTCTACCTCATATGGCCAGATAGACAGCAACTAAAGACTGTTGTTACAGTTTAGTCTACCTCATATGGCCAGATAGACAGCAACTAAAGACTGTTGTTACAGTTTAGTCTACCTCATATGGCCAGATAGACAGCAACTAAAGACTGTTGTTACAGTTTAGTCTACCTTTAGTCTACCTCATATGGCCAGATAGACTAGACAGCAACTACAGACTGTTGTTACAGTTTAGTCTACCTCATATGGCCAGTAGACAGCAACTAAAGACTGTTGTTACAGTTTAGTTTATTCTACCTCATATGGCCAGATAGACCTCATATGGACAGCAACTAAAGACTGTTGTTACAGTTTAGTCTACCTCATATGGCCAGATAGACAGCAACTAAAGACTGTTGTTACTGTCTACCTCATATGGCCAGATAGACAGCAACTAAAGACTGTTGTTACAGTTTAGTCTACCTCATTTGGCCAGATAGACAGCAACTAAAGACTGTTGTTACAGTTTAGTCTACCTCATATGGCCAGATAGACAGCAACTAAAGACTGTTGTTACAGTTTAGTCTACCTCATATGGCCAGATAGTTAAAGACTGTTGTTACAGTTTAGTCTACCTCTTCCTACATATGGCCAGATAGACAGCAACTAAAGACTGTTGTTACAGTTTAGTCTACCTCATATAGACAGCAACTAACAGACTGTTGTTACAGATAGACAGCAACTAAAGACTGTTGTTACAGTTTAGTCTACCTCATATGGCCAGATAGACAGCAACTAAAGACTGTTGTTACAGTTTAGTCTACCTCATATGGCCAGATAGACAGCAACTAAAGACTGTTGTTACAGTTTAGTCTACCTCATATGGCCAGATAGACAGCAACTAAAGACTGTTGTTACAGTTTTTAGCCAGATAGACAGCAACTAAAGACTGTTGTTACAGTTTAGTCTACCTCATATGGCCAGATAGACAGCAACTAAAGACTGTTGTTACAGTTTAGTCTACCTCATACAGATAGACAGCAACTAAAGACTGTTGTTACAGTTTAGTCTACCTCATATGGCCAGATAGACAGCAACTAAAGACTGTTGTTACAGTTTAGTCTACCTCATATGGCCAGATAGACAGCAACTACAGACTGTTGTTACAGTTTAGTCTACCTCATATGGCCAGATAGACAGCAACTAAAGACTGTTGTTACAGTTTAGTCTACCTCATATGGCCAGATAGACAGCAACTAAAGACTGTTGTTACAGTTTAGTCTACCTCATACGGCCAGATAGACAGCAACTAAAGACTGTTGTTACAGTTTAGTCTACCTCATATGGATACAGTTTATTCTACCTCATGGCCAGATAGACAGGTTGTTACAGTTAGTCTACCTCATATGGCCAGATAGACAGCAACTAAAGACTGTTGTTACAGTTTAGTCTACCTCATATGGCCAGATAGACAGCAACTAAAGACTGTTGTTACAGTTTAGTCTACCTCATGGCCAGATAGACAGCAACTAAAGACCAGATAGACAGTTTAGTCTACCTCAACAGATAGACAGCAAACAGACTGTTGTTACAGTTTAGTCTACCTCATATGGCCAGATACTGTTGACAGCACCTCATATGGCCAGATAGACAGCAACTAAAGACTGTTGTTACAGTTTAGTCTACCTCATATGGCCAGATAGACAGCAACTAAAGACTGTTGTTACAGTTTAGTCTACCTCATATTACGGCCAGATAGACAGCAACTAAAGACTGTTGTTACAGTTTAGTCTACCTCATATGGCCAGATAGACAGCAACTAAAGACTGTTGTTACAGTTTAGTCTACCTCATATGGCCAGATAGACAGCAACTAAAGACTGTTGTTACAGTTTAACCTCATACGGCCAGATAGACTGTTGTTACAGTTTAGTCTACCTCATATGGCCAGATAGACAGCAACTAAAGACTGTTGTTACAGTTTAGTCTACCTCATATGGCCAGATAGACAGCAACTAAAGACTGTTGTTACAGTTTAGTCTACCTCATATGGCCAGATAGACAGCAACTAAAGACTGTTGTTACAGTTTAGTCTACCTAAAGACTGTTGTTACAGTTTAGTCTATGGCCAGATAGACAGCAACTAAAGACTGTTGTTACAGTTTAGTCTACCTCATATGGCCAGATAGACAGCAACTAAAGACTGTTGTTACAGTTTAGTCTACCTCATATGGCCAGATAGACAGCAACTAAAGACTGTTGTTACAGTTTAGTCTACCTCATATGGCCAGATAGACAGCAACTAAAGACTGTTGTTACAGTTTAGTCTACCTCATATGGCCAGATAGACAGCAACTAAAGACTGTTGTTACAGTTTAGTCTACCTCATATGGCCAGATGCAACTAAAGCCTGTTGTTAGAGTTTAGTCTACATGGCCAGATAGACTAAAGACTGTTGTTACAGTTTAGTCTACCTCATATGGCCAGATAGACAGCAACAGATAAAGACTGTTGTTACAGTTTAGTCTACCTCATATGGCCAGATAGACAGCAACTAAAGACTGTTGTTACAGTCTACCTCATATGGCCAGATAGACAGCAACTAAAGACTGTTGTTACAGTTTTCTACCAGCAACTAAAGACTGTTGTTACAGTTTAGTCTACCTCATATGGCCAGATAGACAGCAACTAAAGACTGTTGTTACAGTTTGGCCAGATCTAAAGACCAGTTTAGTCATATATGGCCAGATAGCAACTAAAAGACTGTTGTTACAGTTTAGTCTACCTCATACAACTAAAGACTGTTGTTAAAGATCTACCTCATATGGCCAGATAGACAGCAACTAAAGACTGTTGTTACAGTTTAGTCTACCTCATATGGCCAGATAGACAGCAACTAAAGACTGTTGTTACAGTTTAGTCTACCTCATATGGCCAGATAGACAGCAACTACAGACTGTTGTTACAGTTTAGTCTACCTCATATGGCCAGATAGACAGCAACTAAAGACTGTTGTTACAGTTTAGTCTACCTCATATGGCCAGATAGACAGCAACTAAAGACTGTTGTTACAGTTTAGTCTACCTCATATGGCCAGATAGACAGCAACTAAAGACTGTTGTTACAGTTTAGTCTACCTCATATGGCCAGATAGACAGCAACTAAAGACTGTTGTTACAGTTTAGTCTACCTCATATGGCCAGATAGACAGCAACTAAAGACTGTTGTTACAGTTTAGTCTACCTCATATGGCCAGATAGACAGCAACTAAAGACTGTTGTTACAGTTTAGTCTACCTCATATGGCCAGATAGACAGCAACTAAAGACTGTTGTTACAGTTTAGTCTACCTCATATGGCCAGATAGACAGCAACTAAAGACTGTTGTTACAGTTTAGTCTACCTCATATGGCCAGATAGACAGCAACTAAAGACTGTTGTTACAGTTTAGTCTACCTCATATGGCCAGATAGACAGCAACTAAAGACTGTTGTTACAGTTTAGTCTACCTCATATGGCCAGATAGACAGCAACTAAAGACTGTTGTTACAGTTTAGTCTACCTCATATGGCCAGATAGACAGCAACTAAAGACTGTTGTTACAGTTTAGTCTACCTCATATGGCCAGATAGACAGCAACTAAAGACTGTTGTTACAGTTTAGTCTACCTCATATGGCCAGATAGACAGCAACTAAAGACTGTTGTTACAGTTTAGTCTACCTCATATGGCCAGATAGACAGCAACTAAAGACTGTTGTTACAGTTTAGTCTACCTCATATGGCCAGATAGACAGCAACTAAAGACTGTTGTTACAGTTTAGTCTACCTCATATGGCCAGATAGACAGCAACTAAAGACTGTTGTTACAGTTTAGTCTACCTCATATGGCCAGATAGACAGCAACTAAAGACTGTTGTTACAGTTTAGTCTACCTCATATGGCCAGATAGACAGCAACTAAAGACTGTTGTTACAGTTTAGTCTACCTCATATGGCCAGATAGACAGCAACTAAAGACTGTTGTTACAGTTTAGTCTACCTCATATGGCCAGATAGACAGCAACTAAAGACTGTTGTTACAGTTTAGTCTACCTCATATGGCCAGATAGACAGCAACTAAAGACTGTTGTTACAGTTTAGTCTACCTCATATGGCCAGATAGACAGCAACTAAAGACTGTTGTTACAGTTTAGTCTACCTCATATGGCCAGATAGACAGCAACTAAAGACTGTTGTTACAGTTTAGTCTACCTCATATGGCCAGATAGACAGCAACTAAAGACTGTTGTTACAGTTTAGTCTACCTCATATGGCCAGATAGACAGCAACTAAAGACTGTTGTTACAGTTTAGTCTACCTCATATGGCCAGATAGGCAACAGATAGTTACAGCAACAGATAGACAGCAAGACTGTTGTTACAGTTTAGTCTACCTCATATGGCCAGATAGACAGCAACTAAAGACTGTTGTTACAGTTTAGTCTACCTCATATGGCCAGATAGACAGCAACTAAAGACTGTTGTTACAGTTTAGTCTACCTCATATTTAGACTGTTGTTCAGTTTAGTCTACCTCATATGGCCAGATAGACAGCAACTAAAGACTGTTGTTACAGTTTAGTCTACCTCATATGGCCAGATAGACAGCAACTAAAGACTGTTGTTACAGTTTAGTCTACCTCATATGGCCAGATAGACAGCAACTAAAGACTGTTGTTACAGTTTAGTCTACCTCATATGGCCAGATAGACAGCAACTAAAGACTGTTGTTACAGTTTAGTCTACCTCATATGGCCAGATAGACAGCAACTACAGACTGTTGTTACAGTTTAGTCTACCTCATATGGCCAGATAGACAGCAACTACAGACTGTTGTTACAGTTTAGTCTACCTCATATGGCCAGATAGACAGCAACTAAAGACTGTTGTTACAGTTTAGTCTACCTCATATGGCCAGATAGACAGCAACTAAAGACTGTTGTTACAGTTTAGTCTACCTCATATGGCCAGATAGACAGCAACTAAAGACTGTTGTTACAGTTTAGTCTACCTCATATGGCCAGATAGACAGCAACTAAAGACTGTTGTTACAGTTTAGTCTACCTCATATGGCCAGATAGACAGCAACTAAAGACTGTTGTTACAGTTTAGTCTACCTCATATGGCCAGATAGACAGCAACTAAAGACTGTTGTTACAGTTTAGTCTACCTCATATGGCCAGATAGACAGCAACTAAAGACTGTTGTTACAGTCATATGGCCAGATAGACAGCAACTAAAGAGTTTAGTCTACCTCATATGGCCAGATAGACAGCAACTAAAGACTGTTGTTACAGTTTAGTCTACCTCATATGGCCAGATAGACAGCAACTGTTGTTACAAAGACTGTTGTTACAGTTTAGTCTACCTCATATGGCCAGATAGACAGCAACTAAAGACTGTTGTTACAGTTTAGTCTACCTCATATGGCCAGATAGACAGCAACTAAAGACTGTTGTTACAGTTTAGTCTACCTCATATGGCCAGATAGACAGCAACTAAAGACTGTTGTTACAGTTTAGTCTACCTCATATGGCCAGATAGACAGCAACTAAAGACTGTTGTTACAGTTTAGTCTACCTCATGGCCAGATAGACAGCAACTAAAGACTGTTGTTACAGTTTAGATACCTCCTTTGGCCAGATAGACAGCAACTAAAGACTGTTGTTACAGTTTAGTCTACCTCATATGGCCAGATAGACAGCAACTAAAGACTGTTGTTACAGTTTAGTCTACCTCATATGGCCAGATAGACAGCAACTAAAGACTGTTGTTACAGTTTAGTCTACCTCATATGGCCAGATAGACAGCAACTAAAGACTGTTGTTACAGTTTAGTCTACCTCATATGGCCAGATAGACAGCAACTAAAGACTGTTGTTACAGTTTAGTCTACCTCATATGGCCAGATAGACAGCAACTAAAGACTGTTGTTACAGTTTAGTCTACCTCATATGGCCAGATAGACAGCAACTAAAGACTGTTGTTACAGTTTAGTCTACCTCATATGGCCAGATAGACAGCAACTAAAGACTGTTGTTACAGTTTAGTCTACCTCATATGGCCAGATAGACAGCAACTAAAGACTGTTGTTACAGTTTAGTCTACCTCATATGGCCAGATAGACAGCAACTAAAGACTGTTGTTACAGTTTAGTCTACCTCATATGGCCAGATAGACAGCAACTAAAGACTGTTGTTACAGTTTAGTCTACCTCATATGGCCAGATAGACAGCAACTAAAGACTGTTGTTACAGTTTAGTCTACCTCATATGGCCAGATAGACAGCAACTAAAGACTGTTGTTACAGTTTAGTCTACCTCATATGGCCAGATAGACAGCAACTAAAGACTGTTGTTACAGTTTAGTCTACCTCATATGGCCAGATAGACAGCAACTAAAGACTGTTGTTACAGTTTAGTCTACCTCATATGGCCAGATAGACAGCAACTAAAGACTGTTGTTACAGTTTAGTCTACCTCATATGGCCAGATAGACAGCAACTAAAGACTGTTGTTACAGTTTAGTCTACCTCATATGGCCAGATAGACAGCAACTAAAGACTGTTGTTACAGTTTAGTCTACCTTTGGCCAGATCTAAAGACTGTTGTTACAGTTTAGTCTCATATGGCCAGATAGACAGCAACTAAAGACTGTTGTTACAGTTTAGTCTACCTCATATGGCCAGATAGACAGCAACTAAAGACTGTTGTTACAGTTTAGTCTACCTCATATGGCCAGATAGACAGCAACTAAAGACTGTTGTTACAGTTTAGTCTACCTCATATGGCCAGATAGACAGCAACTAAAGACTGTTGTTACAGTTTAGTCTACCTCATATGGCCAGATAGACAGCAACTAAAGACTGTTGTTACAGTTTAGTCTACCTCATATGGCCAGATAGACAGCAACTAAAGACTGTTGTTACAGTTTAGTCTACCTCATATGGCCAGATAGACAGCAACTAAAGACTGTTGTTACAGTTTAGTCTACCTCATATGGCCAGATAGACAGCAACTAAAGACTGTTGTTACAGTTTAGTCTACCTCATACCTCAACTAAAGATGGCCAGATAGACAGCAACTAAAGACTGTTGTTACAGTTTAGTCTACCTCATATGGCCAGATAGACAGCAACTAAAGACTGTTGTTACAGTTTAGTCTACCTCATATGGCCAGATAGACAGCAACTAAAGACTGTTGTTACAGTTTAGTCTACCTCATATGGCCAGATAGACAGCAACTAAAGACTGTTGTTACAGTTTAGTCTACCTCATATGGCCAGATAGCAACTACAGACTGTTGTTACAGTTTAGTCTAATATGGCCAGATAGACAGCAACTAAAGACTGTTGTTACAGTTTAGTCTACCTCATATGGCCAGATAGACAGCAACTAAAGACTGTTGTTACAGTTTAGTCTACCTCATATGGCCAGATAGACAGCAACTAAAGACTGTTGTTACAGTTTAGTCTACCTCATATGGCCAGATAGACAGCAACTAAAGACTGTTGTTACAGTTTAGTCTACCTCATATGGCCAGATAGACAGCAACTAAAGACTGTTGTTACAGTTTAGTCTACCTCATATGGCCAGATAGACAGCAACTAAAGACTGTTGTTACAGTTTAGTCTACCTCATATGGCCAGATAGACAGCAACTAAAGACTGTTGTTACAGTTTAGTCTACCTCATATGGCCAGATAGACAGCAACTAAAGACTGTTGTTACAGTTTAGTCTACCTCATATGGCCAGATAGACAGCAACTAAAGACTGTTGTTACAGTTTAGTCTACCTCATATGGCCAGATAGACAGCAACTAAAGACTGTTGTTACAGTTTAGTCTACCTCATATGGCCAGATAGACAGCAACTAAAGACTGTTGTTACAGTTTAGTCTACCTCATATGGCCAGATAGACAGCAACTAAAGACTGTTGTTACAGTTTAGCATATGGCCAGATAGACAGCAACTAAAGACTGTTGTTACAGTTTAGTCTACCTCATATGGCCAGATAGACAGCAACTAAAGACTGTTGTTACAGTTTAGTCTACCTCATATGGCCAGATAGACAGCAACTAAAGACTGTTGTTACAGTTTAGTCTACCTCATATGGCCAGATAGACAGCAACTAAAGACTGTTGTTACAGTTTAGTCTACCTCATATGGCCAGATAGACAGCAACTAAAGACTGTTGTTACAGTTTAGTCTACCTCATATGGCCAGATAGACAGCAACTAAAGACTGTTGTTACAGTTTAGTCTACCTCATATGGCCAGATAGACAGCAACTAAAGACTGTTGTTACAGTTTAGTCTACCTCATATGGCCAGATAGACAGCAACTAAAGACTGTTGTTACAGTTTAGTCTACCTCATATGGCCAGATAGACAGCAACTAAAGACTGTTGTTACAGTTTAGTCTACCTCATATGGCCAGATAGACAGCAACTAAAGACTGTTGTTACAGTTTAGTCTACCTCATATGGCCAGATAGACAGCAACTAAAGACTGTTGTTACAGTTTAGTCTACCTCATATGGCCAGATAGACAGCAACTAAAGACTGTTGTTACAGTTTAGTCTACCTCATATGGCCAGATAGACAGCAACTAAAGACTGTTGTTACAGTTTAGTCTACCTCATATGGCCAGATAGACAGCAACTAAAGACTGTTGTTACAGTTTAGTCTACCTCATATGGCCAGATAGACAGCAACTAAAGACTGTTGTTACAGTTTAGTCTACCTCATATGGCCAGATAGACAGCAACTAAAGACTGTTGTTACAGTTTAGTCTACCTCATATGGCCAGATAGACAGCAACTAAAGACTGTTGTTACAGTTTCACCTCATATGGCCAGATAGACAGCAACTAAAGACTGTTGTTACAGTTTAGTCTACCTCATATGGCCAGATAGACAGCAACTAAAGACTGTTGTTACAGTTTAGTCTACCTCATATGGCCAGATAGACAGCAACTAAAGACTGTTGTTACAGTTTAGTCTACCTCATATGGCCAGATAGACAGCAACTAAAGACTGTTGTTACAGTTTAGTCTACCTCATATGGCCAGATAGACAGCAACTAAAGACTGTTGTTACAGTTTAGTCTACCTCATATGGCCAGATAGACAGCAACTAAAGACTGTTGTTACAGTTTAGTCTACCTCATATGGCCAGATAGACAGCAACTAAAGACTGTTGTTACAGTTTAGTCTACCTCATATGGCCAGATAGACAGCAACTAAAGACTGTTGTTACAGTTTAGTCTACCTCATATGGCCAGATAGACAGCAACTAAAGACTGTTGTTACAGTTTAGTCTACCTCATATGGCCAGATAGACAGCAACTAAAGACTGTTGTTACAGTTTAGTCTACCTCTTATGGCCAGATAGACAGCAACTAAAGACTGTTGTTACAGTTTAGTCTACCTCATATGGCCAGATAGACAGCAACTAAAGACTGTTGTTACAGTTTAGTCTACCTCATATGGCCAGATAGACAGCAACTAAAGACTGTTGTTACAGTTTAGTCTACCTCATATGGCCAGATAGACAGCAACTAAAGACTGTTGTTACAGTTTAGTCTACCTCATATGGCCAGATAGACAGCAACTAAAGACTGTTGTTACAGTTTAGTCTACCTCATATGGCCAGATAGACAGCAACTAAAGACTGTTGTTACAGTTTAGTCTACCTCATATGGCCAGATAGACAGCAACTAAAGACTGTTGTTACAGTTTAGTCTACCTCATATGGCCAGATAGACAGCAACTAAAGACTGTTGTTACAGTTTAGTCTACCTCATATGGCCAGATAGACAGCAACTAAAGACTGTTGTTACAGTTTAGTCTACCTCATATGGCCAGATAGACAGCAACTAAAGACTGTTGTTACAGTTTAGTCTACCTCATATGGCCAGATAGACAGCAACTAAAGACTGTTGTTACAGTTTAGTCTACCTCATATGGCCAGATAGACAGCAACTAAAGACTGTTGTTACAGTTTAGTCTACCTCATATGGCCCAGATAGACAGCAACATATGGCCAGATAGACAGCAACTAAAGACTGTTGTTACAGTTTAGTCTACCTCATATGGCCAGATAGACAGCAACTAAAGACTGTTGTTACAGTTTAGTCTACCTCATATGGCCAGATAGACAGCAACTAAAGACTGTTGTTACAGTTTAGTCTACCTCATATGGCCAGATAGACAGCAACTAAAGACTGTTGTTACAGTTTAGTCTACCTCATATGGCCAGATAGACAGCAACTAAAGACTGTTGTTACAGTTTAGTCTACCTCATATGGCCAGATAGACAGCAACTAAAGACTGTTGTTACAGTTTAGTCTACCTCATATGGCCAGATAGACAGCAACTAAAGACTGTTGTTACAGTTTAGTCTACCTCATATGGCCAGATAGACAGCAACTAAAGACTGTTGTTACAGTTTAGTCTACCTCATATGGCCAGATAGACAGCAACTAAAGACTGTTGTTACAGTTTAGTCTACCTCATATGGCCAGATAGACAGCAACTAAAGACTGTTGTTACAGTTTAGTCTACCTCATATGGCCAGATAGACAGCAACTAAAGACTGTTGTTACAGTTTAGTCTACCTCATATGGCCAGATAGACAGCAACTAAAGACTGTTGTTACAGTTTAGTCTACCTCATATGGCCAGATAGACAGCAACTAAAGACTGTTGTTACAGTTTAGTCTACCTCATATGGCCAGATAGACAGCAACTAAAGACTGTTGTTACAGTTTAGTCTACCTCATATGGCCAGATAGACAGCAACTACAGACTGTTGTTACAGTTTAGTCTACCTCATATGGCCAGATAGACAGCAACTAAAGACTGTTGTTACAGTTTAGTCTACCTCATATGGCCAGATAGACAGCAACTAAAGACTGTTGTTACAGTTTAGTCTACCTCATATGGCCAGATAGACAGCAACTAAAGACTGTTGTTACAGTTTAGTCTACCTCATATGGCCAGATAGACAGCAACTAAAGACTGTTGTTACAGTTTAGTCTACCTCATATGGCCAGATAGACAGCAACTAAAGACTGTTGTTACAGTTTAGTCTACCTCATATGGCCAGATAGACAGCAACTACAGACTGTTGTTACAGTTTAGTCTACCTCATATGGCCAGATAGACAGCAACTAAAGACTGTTGTTACAGTTTAGTCTACCTCATATGGCCAGATAGACAGCAACTAAAGACTGTTGTTACAGTTTAGTCTACCTCATATGGCCAGATAGACAGTGCAACTAAAGACTGTTGTTACAGTTTAGTCTACCTTATGGCCAGTTACAGTTTAGTCTACCTCATATGGCCAGATAGACAGCAACTAAAGACTGTTGTTACAGTTTAGTCTACCTCATATGGCCAGATAGACAGCAACTAAAGACTGTTGTTACAGTTTAGTCTACCTCATATGGCCAGATAGACAGCAACTAAAGACTGTTGTTACAGTTTAGTCTACCTCATATGGCCAGATAGACAGCAACTAAAGACTGTTGTTACAGTTTAGTCTACCTCATATGGCCAGATAGACAGCAACTAAAGACTGTTGTTACAGTTTAGTCTACCTCATATGGCCAGATAGACAGCAACTAAAGACTGTTGTTACAGTTTAGTCTACCTCATATGGCCAGATAGACAGCAACTAAAGACTGTTGTTACAGTTTAGTCTACCTCATATGGCCAGATAGACAGCAACTAAAGACTGTTGTTACAGTTTAGTCTACCTCATGGCCAGATAGACAGCAACTAAAGACTGTTGTTACAGTTTAGTCTACCTCATATGGCCAGATAGACAGCAACTAAAGACTGTTGTTACAGTTTAGTCTACCTCATATGGCCAGATAGACAGCAACTAAAGACTGTTGTTACAGTTTAGTCTACCTTTGGCCAGATCTAAAGACTGTTGTTACAGTTTAGTCTACCTCATATGGCCAGATAGACAGCAACTAAAGACTGTTGTTACAGTTTAGTCTACCTCATATGGCCAGATAGACAGCAACTAAAGACTGTTGTTACAGTTTAGTCTACCTCATATGGCCAGATAGACAGCAACTACAGACTGTTGTTACAGTTTAGTCTACCTCATATGGCCAGATAGACAGCAACTAAAGACTGTTGTTACAGTTTAGTCTACCTCATATGGCCAGATAGACAGCAACTAAAGACTGTTGTTACAGTTTAGTCTACCTCATATGGCCAGATAGACAGCAACTAAAGACTGTTGTTACAGTTTAGTCTACCTCATATGGCCAGATAGACAGCAACTAAAGACTGTTGTTACAGTTTAGTCTACCTCATATGGCCAGATAGACAGCAACTAAAGACTGTTGTTACAGTTTAGTCTACCTCATATGGCCAGATAGACAGCAACTAAAGACTGTTGTTACAGTTTAGTCTACCTCATATGGCCAGATAGACTAAAGACTGTTGTTAAAGACTGTTGTTACAGTTTAGTCTACCTCATATGGCCAGATAGACAGCAACTAAAGACTGTTGTTACAGTTTAGTCTACCTCATATGGCCAGATAGACAGCAACTAAAGACTGTTGTTACAGTTTAGTCTACCTCATATGGCCAGATAGACAGCAACTAAAGACTGTTGTTACAGTTTAGTCTACCTCATATGGCCAGATAGACAGCAACTAAAGACTGTTGTTACAGTTTAGTCTACCTCATATGGCCAGATAGACAGCAACTAAAGACTGTTGTTACAGTTTAGTCTACAACTAAAGACTGTTGTTACAGTTTAGTCTACCTCATAGCCAGATAGACAGCAACTAAAGACTGTTGTTACAGTTTAGTCTACCTCATATGGCCAGATAGACAGCAACTAAAGACTGTTGTTACAGTTTAGTCTACCTCATATGGCCAGATAGACAGCAACTAAAGACTGTTGTTACAGTTTAGTCTACCTCATATGGCCAGATAGACAGCAACTAAAGACTGTTGTTACAGTTTAGTCTACCTCATATGGCCAGATAGACAGCAACTAAAGACTGTTGTTACAGTTTAGTCTACCTCATATGGCCAGATAGACAGCAACACTGTTGTTACAGTTTAGTCTACCTCATATGGCCAGATAGACAGCAACTAAAGACTGTTGTTACAGTTTAGTCTACCTCATATGGCCAGATAGACAGCAACTACAGACTGTTGTTACAGTTTAGTCTACCTCATATGGCCAGATAGACAGCAACTAAAGACTGTTGTTACAGTTTAGTCTACCTCATATGGCCAGATAGACAGCAACTAAAGACTGTTGTTACAGTTTAGTCTACCTCATATGGCCAGATAGACAGCAACTAAAGACTGTTGTTACAGTTTAGTCTACCTCATATGGCCAGATAGACAGCAACTACAGACTGTTGTTACAGTTTAGTCTACCTCATATGGCCAGATAGACAGCAACTAAAGACTGTTGTTACAGTTTAGTCTACCTCATATGGCCAGATAGACAGCAACTAAAGACTGTTGTTACAGTTTAGTCTACCTCATATGGCCAGATAGACAGCAACTAAAGACTGTTGTTACAGTTTAGTCTACCTCATATGGCCAGATAGACAGCAACTAAAGACTGTTGTTACAGTTTAGTCTACCTCATATGGCCAGATAGACAGCAACTAAAGACTGTTGTTACAGTTTAGTCTACCTCATATGGCCAGATAGACAGCAACTAAAGACTGTTGTTACAGTTTAGTCAGTTGGCCAGATAGACAGCAACTAAAGACCTCTACCTATGGCCAGATAGACAGCAACTAAAGACTGTTGTTACAGTTTAGTCTACCTCATATGGCCAGATAGACAGCAACTAAAGACTGTTGTTACAGTTTAGTCTACCTCATATGGCCAGATAGACAGCAACTAAAGACTGTTGTTACAGTTTAGTCTACCTCATATGGCCAGATAGACAGCAACTAAAGACTGTTGTTACAGTTTAGTCTACCTCATATGGCCAGATAGACAGCAACTAAAGACTGTTGTTACAGTTTAGTCTACCTCATATGGCCAGATAGACAGCAACTACACTGTTGTTACAGTTTAGTCTACCTCATATGGCCAGATAGACAGACTGTTGTTACAGTTTAGTCTACCTCATATGGCCAGATAGACAGCAACTAAAGACTGTTGTTACAGTTTAGTCTACCTCATATGGCCAGATAGACAGCAACTAAAGACTGTTGTTACAGTTTAGTCTACCTCATATGGCCAGATAGACAGCAACTAAAGACTGTTGTTACAGTTTAGTCTACCTCATATGGCCAGATAGACAGCAACTAAAGACTGTTGTTACAGTTTAGTCTACCTCATATGGCCAGATAGACAGCAACTAAAGACTGTTGTTACAGTTTAGTCTACCTCATATGGCCAGATAGACAGCAACTAAAGACTGTTGTTACAGTTTAGTCTACCTCATATGGCCAGATAGACAGCAACTAAAGACTGTTGTTACAGTTTAGTCTACCTCATATGGCCAGATAGACAGCAACTAAAGACTGTTGTTACAGTTTAGTCTACCTCATATGGCCAGATAGACAGCAACTAAAGACTGTTGTTACAGTTTAGTCTACCTCATATGGCCAGATAGACAGCAACTAAAGACTGTTGTTACAGTTTAGTCTACCTCATATGGCCAGATAGACAGCAACTAAAGACTGTTGTTACAGTTTAGTCTACCTCATATGGCCAGATAGACAGCAACTAAAGACTGTTGTTACAGTTTAGTCTACCTCATATGGCCAGATAGACAGCAACTAAAGACTGTTGTTACAGTTTAGTCTACCTCATATGGCCAGATAGACAGCAACTAAAGACTGTTGTTACAGTTTAGTCTACCTCATATGGCCAGATAGACAGCAACTAAAGACTGTTGTTACAGTTTAGTCTACCTCATACGGCCAGATAGACAGCAACTAAAGACTGTTGTTACAGTTTAGTCTACCTCATATGGCCAGATAGACAGCAACTAAAGACTGTTGTTACAGTTTAGTCTACCTCATATGGCCAGATAGACAGCAACTAAAGACTGTTGTTACAGTTTAGTCTACCTCATATGGCCAGATAGACAGCAACTAAAGACTGTTGTTACAGTTTAGTCTCTACCAGATAGACAGCAATATGGCCAGATAGACAGCAACTAAAGACTGTTGTTACAGTTTAGTCTACCTCATATGGCCAGATAGACAGCAACTAAAGACTGTTGTTACAGTTTAGTCTACCTCATATGGCCAGATAGACAGCAACTAAAGACTGTTGTTACAGTTTAGTCTACCTCATATGGCCAGATAGACAGCAACTAAAAACTGTTGTTACAGTTTAGTCTACCTCATATGGCCAGATAGACAGCAACTACAGACTGTTGTTACAGTTTAGTCTACCTCATATGGCCAGATAGACAGCAACTACAGACTGTTGTTACAGTTTAGTCTACCTCATATGGCCAGACATACCGGGCTTTCCTCACCATCCTATAAAAATAAGCCCCATTCAAAAGATTTAGAACCAGGAACAGATATTAGCCCTTGGTTCACTCCAGACCTGTCTGCCCTTGACCAGCACAAAAACATCCTGTGGCGTTTTGCATTAGCATCGAATAGCCCCCGCGATATGCAACTTTTCAGGGAAGTTAGGAACCAATATACACAGGCAGTTAGGAAAGCAGAGGCAAGCTTTTTCAATCAGAAATTGGTATGCTGTAGCACAAACTCCAAAAGGTTCTGGGACACTGCAAAGTCCATGGAGAATAAGAGCACCTCCTCCCAGCTGCCCACTGCTCTGAGGCTAGGAAACACTGTCGCCACTGATAAATCCACTATAATGGAGAATTTCAATAAGCATTTCTCTATGGCTGGCCATGCTTTCCACCTAGCTACCCCTACCCCTGTCAACAGCCCTGCACCCCCCACAGCAACTCACCCAAGCTTCCCCATTTCTCCTTCACCCAAATCCAGATAGCTGATGTTCTGCAAAATCTGGACCCCTACAAATCAGCCGGGCTAGACAATCTGGACCCCTACAAATCAGCCGGGCTAGACAATCTGGACCCCTACAAATCAGCCGGGCTAGACAATCTGGACCCCTACAAATCAGCCGGGCTAGACAATCTGGACCCCTACAAATCAGCCGGGCTAGACAATCTGGACCCCTACAAATCAGCCGGGATAGACAATCTGGACCCCTACAAATCAGCCGGGCTAGACAATCTGGACCCCTACAAATCAGCCGGGCTAGACAATCTGGACCCCTACAAATCAGCCGGGCTAGACAATCTGGACCCCTACAAATCAGCCGGGCTAGACAATCTGGACCCCTACAAATCAGCCGGGCTAGACAATCTGACCCCTACAAGTCCGCCGGGCTAGACAATCTGGAGCCCTACAAATCAGCCGGGCTAGACAATCTGGACCCTACAAATCAGCCGGGCTAGACAATCTGGACCCCTACAAATCAGCCGGGCTAGACAATCTGGACCTCTACAAATCAGCCGGGCTAGACAATCTGGACCCCTACAAATCAGCCGGGCTAGACAATCTGGACCCCTACAAATCAGCCGGGCTAGACAATCTGGACCCCTACAAATCAGCCGGGCTAGACAATTTGGACCCCTACAAATCAGCCGGGCTAGACAATCTGGACCCCTACAAATCAGCCAGGCTAGACAATCTGGACCCACTCTTTCTAAAAATTATCCGCTGAAATTGTTGCAACCCCTAATACTAGCCTGTTAAACCTCTCGTGTCGTCTGAGATCCCCAAAGATTGGAAAGCTGCATCGGTCATCCTCCTCTTCAAAGGGGGAGACACTCTAGACCCAAACTGCTACAGACCTATATGTATCCTACCCTGTCTTTCTAAGGTCTTCGAAAGCCAAGTTAACAAACAGATCACCGACCATTTTGAATCCCACCATACCTTCTCCTCTATGCAATCTGGTTTCAGAGCCGGTCACGGGTGCACCTCAGCCACGCTCAAGGTTCTAAACGACATCATAACCGCCATCTATAAAAGACAGTCCTGTGCAGCAGTCTTCATCGATCTGGCCAAGGCTTTTGACTCTGTCAATCACCGCATTCTTATCGGCAGACTCAACAGCTTTGGTTTCCTAAATGACTGCCTTGCCTGGTTCACCAACTACTTCTCAGATAGCGTTCAGTGTATCGAATCGGAGGGCCTGTTGTCAGGATCCTCTGGCAGTCTCTATACGTCAATGATGTCGGTCTTGCTGCTGGTGATTCTCTGATCCACCTCTACGCAGATGATACCATTCTGTATACTTCTGGCCCTTCTTTGGACACTGTGTTAACAACCCTCCAGACGAGCTTCAATGCCATACAACTCTCCTTCCGTGGCTTCCAACTGCTCTTGAATGCTAGTAAAACTAAATGCATGCTCTTCAACCGATCGCTGCCCACACCTGCCCGCCCATCCATCATCACTACTCTGGATGGTTCTGACTTAGAATATGTGGACGGTGGGATTATTTGACATACTCTTTGAAGAGACAGGGTTCAGAAGTTTTCAGGAGATGGACTCTGCTGCCCCAGACTCAGGGGGAGATGGACAGGGACTCTGCTAACCCAGACTCAGGGGGGAGATGGACAGGGACTCTGCTGCCCTAGAGACAGGGGGAGATGGACAGGGACTCTGCTGTCCTAGAGACAGGGGGAAGATGGACAGGGACTCTGCTGTCCTAGAGACAGGGGAGATGGACAGGGACTCTGCTGTCCTAGAGACAGGGGGAGATGGACAGGGACTCTGCTGCCCCAGACTCAGGGGGAAGATGGACAGGGACTCTGCTGCACTAGAGTCAGGGGGAAGATGGACAGGGACTCTGCTGCCCGAGAGTCAGGGGGGAGTGTATCTCCATCCATATTGACTGCTGTGTATCTCCATCCATATTGACTGCTGTGTATCTCCATATTGACTGCTGTATATCTCCATATTGACTGCTGTATATGTCCATATTGACTGCTGTATATCTCCATATTGACTGCTGTGTATCTCCATATTGACTGCTGTATATCTCCATCCATATTGACTGCTGTGTATCTCCATATTGACTGCTGTATATCTCCATCCATATTGACTGCTGTATATCTCCATCCATATTGACTGCTGTATATCTCCATATTGACTGCTGTGTATCTCCATATTGACTGCTGTGTATCTCCATCCATATTGACTGCTGTATATCTCCATCCATATTGACTGCTGTATATCTCCATCCATATTGACTGCTGTATATCTCCATATTGACTGCTGTGTATCTCCATCCATATTGACTTCTGTATATCTCCATCCATATTGACTGCTGTATATCTCCATCCATATTGACTGCTGTATATCTCCATCCATATTGACTGCTGTATATCTCCATATTGACTGCTGTGTATCTCCATCCATATTGACTGCTGTGTATCTCCATCCATATTAACTGCTGTGTATCTCCATCCATATTGACTGCTGTGTATCTCCATCCATATTGACTGCTGTGTATCTCCATATTGACTGCTGTGTATCTCCATATTGACTGCTGTGTATCTCCATCCATATTAACTGCTGTGTATCTCCATCCATATTGACTGCTGTGTATCTCCATCCATATTGACTGCTGTGTATCTCCATATTGACTGCTGTGTATCTCCATATTGACTGCTGTGTATCTCCATATTGACTGCTGTGTATCTCCATATTGACTGCTGTGTATCTCCAGATTGACTGCTGTGTATCTCCATCCATATTGACTGCTGTATATCTCCATCCATATTGACTGCTGTATATCTCCATCCATATTAACTGCTGTGTATCTCCATCCATATTGACTGCTGTATATCTCCGTATTGACTGCTGTATATCTCCATCCATATTGACTGCTGTATATCTCCATCCATATTGACTGCTGTATATCTCCATATTGACTGCTGTGTATCTCCATCCATATTAACTGCTGTGTATCTCCATCCATATTGACTGCTGTATATCTCCGTATTGACTGCTGTATATCTCCATCCATATTGACTGCTGTATATCTCCATCCATATTGACTGCTGTATATCTCCATATTGACTGCTGTATATCTCCATATTGACTGCTGTGTATCTCCATCCATATTGACTGCTGTATATCTCCATCCATATTGACTGCTGTATATCTCCATCCATATTGACTGCTGTATATCTCCATCCATATTGACTGCTGTATATCTCCATATTGACTGCTGTGTATCTCCATCCATATTGACTGCTGTGTATCTCCATCCATATTGACTGCTGTATATCTCCATATTGACTGCTGTGTATCTCCATATTGACTGCTGTATATCTCCATATTGACTGCTGTATATCTCCATCCATATTGACTGCTGTATATCTCCATCCATATTGACTGCTGTATATCTCCATCCATATTAACTGCTGTGTATCTCCATCCATATTGACTGCTGTGTATCTCCATATTGACTGCTGTGTATCTCCATCCATATTGACTGCTGTGTATCTCCATCCATATTGACTGCTGTATATCTCCATCCATATTGACTGCTGTGTATCTCCATATTGACTGCTGTATATCTCCATCCATATTGACTGCTGTATATCTCCATCCATATTGACTGCTGTGTATCTCCATCCATATTGACTGCTGTATATCTCCATATTGACTGCTGTATATCTCCATATTGACTGCTGTATATCTCCATCCATATTGACTGCTGTGTATCTCCATCCATATTGACTGCTGTATATCTCCATCCATATTGACTGCTGTATATCTCCATCCATATTGACTGCTGTATATCTCCATCCATATTGACTGCTGTATATCTCCATCCATATTGACTGCTGTATATCTCCATATTGACTGCTGTATATCTCCATATTGACTGCTGTATATCTCCATCCATATTGACTGCTGTGTATCTCCATCCATATTAACTGCTGTATATCTCCATCCATATTGACTGCTGTATATCTCCATCCATATTGACTGCTGTGTATCTCCATATTGACTGCTGTGTATCTCCATCCATATTGACTGCTGTATATCTCCATATTGACTGCTGTATATCTCCATATTGACTGCTGTATATCTCCATCCATATTGACTGCTGTATATCTCCATCCATATTGACTGCTGTGTATCTCCATCCATATTGACTGCTGTATATCTCCATCCATATTGACTGCTGTGTATCTCCATATTGACTGCTGTATATCTCCATCCATATTGACTGCTGTGTATCTCCATATTGACTGCTGTGTATCTCCATATTGACTGCTGTATATCTCCATCCATATTGACTGCTGTGTATCTCCATATTGACTGCTGTATATCTCCATCCATATTGACTGCTGTGTATCTCCATATTGACTGCTGTATATCTCCATCCATATTGACTGCTGTATATCTCCATCCATATTGACTGCTGTATATCTCCATCCATATTGACTGCTGTGTATCTCCATATTGACTGCTGTGTATCTCCATATTGACTGCTGTATATCTCCATCCATATTGACTGCTGTATATCTCCATCCATATTGACTGCTGTGTATCTCCATATTGACTGCTGTGTATCTCCATATTGACTGCTGTATATCTCCATCCATATTGACTGCTGTGTATCTCCATCCATATTGACTGCTGTGTATCTCCATATTGACTGCTGTGTATCTCCATATTGACTGCTGTATATCTCCATCCATATTGACTGCTGTGTATCTCCATATTGACTGCTGTGTATCTCCAAATTGAATGCTGTATATCTCCATCCATATTGACTGCTGTATATCTCCATATTGACTGCTGTGTATCTCCATCCATATTGACTGCTGTGTATCTCCACCCATATTGACTGCTGTGTATCTCCATATTGAATGCTGTGTATCTCCATCCATATTGACTGCTGTATATCTCCATCAATATTGACTGCTGTATATCTCCATATTGACTGCTGTATATCTCCATATTGACTGCTGTGTATCTCCATATTCACTGCTGTATATCTCCATATTGACTGCTGTGTATCTCCATATTGAATGCTGTGTATCTCCATATTGACTGCTGTGTATCTCCATCCATATTGACTGCTGTGTATCTCCATATTGCCTGCTGTGTATCTCCATCCATATTGCCTGCTGTGTATCTCCATATTGACTGCTGTGTATCTCCAAATTGAATGCTGTATATCTCCATCCATATTGACTGCTGTATATCTCCATATTGACTGCTGTGTATCTCCATATTGAATGCTGTGTATCTCCATATTGACTGCTGTGTATCTCCATATTGAATGCTGTGTATCTCCATATTGACTGCTGTGTATCTCCATATTGACTGCTGTGTATCTCCAAATTGAATGCTGTATATCTCCATCCATATTGACTGCTGTGTATCTCCATATTGACAGCTGTATATCTCCATATTGACTGCTGTATATCTCCATCCATATTGACTGCTGTATATCTCCATATTGACTGCTGTGTATCTCCATATTGACTGCTGTATATCTCCATATTGACTGCTGTGTATCTCCATATTGAATGCTGTATATCTCCATCCATATTGACTGCTGTGTATCTCCATATTGACTGCTGTGTATCTCCATATTGAATGCTGTATATCTCCATCCATATTGACTGCTGTATATCTCCATATTGACTGCTGTATATCTCCATATTGACTGCTGTATATCTCCATATTGACTGCTGTATATCTCCATCCATATTGACTGCTGTATATCTCCATCCATATTGACTGCTGTGTATCTCCATATTGACTGCTGTATATCTCCATCCATATTGACTGCTGTATATCTCCATCCATATTGACTGCTGTGTATCTCCATATTGACTGCTGTATATCTCCATATTGACTGCTGTATATCTCCATCCATATTGACTGTGGTATATCTCAATCCATATTGACTGCTGTGTATCTCCATATTGACTGCTGTATATCTCCATATTGACTGCTGTATATCTCCATCCATATTGACTGCTGTATATCTCCATCCATATTGACTGCTGTATATCTCCATCCATATTGACTGCTGTGTATCTCCATCCATATTGACTGCTGTATATCTCCATATTGACTGCTGTGTATCCATATTGACTGCTGTGTATCCATATTGACTGCTGTATATCTCCATATTGACTGCTGTATATCTCCATCCATATTGACTGCTGTGTATCTCCATCCATATTGACTGCTGTATATCTCCATATTGACTGCTGTATATCTCCATCCATATTGACTGCTGTGTATCTCCATATTGACTGCTGTATATCTCCATCCATATTGACTGCTGTGTATCTCCATCCATATTGATCTCCATATTGACTGCTGTATATCTCCATCCATATTGACTGCTGTATATCTCCATATTGACTGCTGTGTATCTCCATCCATATTGACTGCTGTATATCTCCATCCATATTGACTGCTGTGTATCTCCATATTCCATATCTCCATCCATATTGACTGCTGTGTATCTCCATCCATATTGACTGCTGTATATCTCCATCCATATTGACTGCTGTATATCTCCATCCATATTGACTGCTGTGTATCTCCATCCATATTGACTGCTGTGTATCTCCATCCATATTGACTGCTGTGTATCTCCATCCATATTGACTGCTGTATATCTGCTGTATATCTCCATATTGACTGCTGTATATCTCCATCCATATTGACTGCTGTATATCTCCATATTCTCCATATTGACTGCTGTGTATCTCCATATATTGACTGCTGTGTATCTCCATCCATATTGACATATTGCTGTGTATCTCCATCCATATTGACTGCTGTGTATTACTGCTCCATCCATATTGACTGCTGTGTATCTCCATATTGACTGCTGTGTATCTCCATATTGACTGCTGTGTATCTCCATCCATATTGACTGCTGTGTATCTCCATATTGACTGCTGTATATCTCCATCCATATTGACTGCTGTATATCTCCATCCATATTGACTGCTGTGTATATCTCCATATTGACTGCTGTATATCTCCATCCATATTGACTGCTGTATATCTCCATCCATATTGACTGCTGTATATCTCCATCCATATTGACTGCTGTATATCTCCATCCATATTGACTGCTGTATATCTCCATCCATATTGACTGCTGTGTATCTCCATATTGACTGCTGTATATCTCCATATTGACTGCTGTATATCTCCATCCATATTGACTGCTGTGTATCTCCATATTGACTGCTGTATATCTCCATATTGACTGCTGTGTATCTCCATCCATATTGACTGCTGTATATCTCCATATTGACTGTTGTGTATCTCCATCCATATTGACTGCTGTATATCTCCATATTGACTGCCATCCATATTGATGCTGTATATCTCCATCCATATTGACTGCTGTATCTCCATCCATATTGACTGCTGACTGTATCTCCATCCATATTGACTGCTGTATATCTCCATATTGACTGCTGTGTATCTCCATATTGACTGCTGTGTATCTCCATCCATATTGACTGCTGTATATCTCCATCCATATTGACTGTATCTCCTGTGTATCCATATTGATATTATCTCCATCCATATTGACTGCTGTGTATCTCCATATTGACTGCTGTGTATCCATCCATATTGACTGCTGTGTATCTCCATCCATTGATTGACTGCTGTATATCTCCATATTATATCTCCATCCATATTGACTGCTGTATATCTCCATCCATATTGACTGCTGTGTATCTCCATATTGACTGCTGTGTATCTCCATCCATATTGACTGCTGTATCTCCATCCATATTGATATCTCCATCCATATTGACTGCTGTATATCTCCATATTGACTGCTGTGTATCTCCATCCATATTGACTGCTGTATATCTCCATCCATATTGACTTGACTGCTGTATATCTCCATCCATATTGACTGCTGTATCTCATCCATATTGACTGCTGTGTATCTCCATATTGACTGCTGTATATCTCCATATTGACTGCTGTCTCCATATTGACTGCTGTATATCTCCATCCATATTGACTGCTCTCCATCCATATTGATGCTGTGTATCTCCATCCATATTGACTGTATATCTCCATATTGACTGCTGTATATCTCCATCCATATTGATGCTGTGTATCTCCATCCATATTGACTGCTGTATCTCCATCCATATTGTATATCTCCTGCTGTGTATATCTCCATATTGACTGCTGTATATCTCCATCCATATTGACTGCTGTATATCTCCATCCATATTGACTGCTGTATATCTCCATATTGACTGCTGTGTATCTCCATCCATATTGACTGCTGTATATCTCCATCCATATTGACTGCTGTGTATCTCCATATTGACTGCTGTGTATCTCCATATTGACTGCTGTGTATCTCCATATTGACTGCTGTGTATCTCCATCCATATTGACTGCTGTATATCTCCATCCATATTGACTGCTGTATATCTCCATATTGACTGCTGTATATCTCCATCCATATTGACTGCTGTGTATCTCCATATTGACTGCTGTATATCTCCATCCATATTGACTGCTGTATATCTCCATCCATATTGACTGCTGTGTGACTGCTGTATATCTCCATCCATATTGACTGCTGTATCTCCATCCATATTGATATCTCCATCCATATTGACTGCTGTATATCTCCATATTTGCATATTGACTGTATATCTCCATATTGACTGCTGTATATCTCCATATTGACTGCTGTATATCTCCATATTATTGACATATTGCTGTGTATCTCATCCATATTGACTGCTGTATATCTCCATCCATATTGACTGCTGTGTATCTCCATATTGACTGCTGTGTATCTCCATATTGACTGCTGTGTATCTCCATCCATATTGACTGCTGTGTATCTCCATATTGACTGCTGTATATCTCCATCCATATTGACTGCTGTGTATCTCCATCCATATTGACTGCTGTATATCTCCATATTGACTGCTGTATATCTCCATCCATATTGACTGCTGTGTATCTCCATATTGACTGCTGTATATCTCCATCCATATTGACTGCTGTATATCCTCCATCCATATTGACTGCTGTATATCTCCATATTGACTGCTGTATATCTCCATATTGACTGCTGTATATCTCCATCCATATTGACTGCTGTGTATCTCCATCCATATTGACTGCATATCTGACATATTGCTGTGTATCTCCATCCTCCATCCATATTGACTGCTGTATATCTCCTGCTGTATATCTCCATCCATATTGACTGCTGTGTATCTCCATCCATATTGACTGCTGTATATCTCCATATTGACTGCTGTATATCTCCATCCATATTGACTGCTGTGTATATCTCCATATTGACTGCTGTATATCTCCATATTGACTGCTGTATATCTCCATATCTCCATCCATATTGACTGCTGTATATCCATCCATATTGACTGCTGTATATCTCCATATTGACTGCTGTGTATCCATCCATATTGACCATCCATATTGACTGCTGTATATCTCCATCCATATTGACTGCATATTGACTGCTGTATATCTCCATCCATATTGACTGCTGTATATCTCCATCCATATTGACTGCTGTGTATCTCCATCCATATTGACTGCTGTATATCTCCATATTGACTGCTGTATATCTCCATCCATATTGACTGCTGTATATCTCCATCCATATTGACTGCTGTATATCTCCATCCATATTGACTGCTGTGTATCTCCATATTGACTGCTGTGTATCTCCATATTGACTGCTGTGTATCTCCATCCATATTGACTGCTGTATATCTCCATCCATATTGACTGCTGTATATCTCCATCCATATTGACTGCTGTATATCTCCATCCATATTGACTGCTGTGTATCTCCATATTGACTGCTGTGTATCTCCATATTGACTGCTGTGTATCTCCATCCATATTGACTGCTGTATATCTCCATATTGACTGCTGTATATCTCCATATTGACTGCTCCATATTATATCTCCATATTGACTGCTGTATATCTCCATCCATATTGACTGCTGTGTATCTCCATATTGACTGCTGTATATCTCCATATTGACTGCTGTATATCTCCATATTGACATATTGACTGCTGTATCTCATCCATATTGACTGCTGTGTATCTCCTCCATATTGACTGCTGTGTATCTCCATATTGACTGCTGTATATCTCCATCCATATTGACTGCTGTGTATCTCCATATTGACTGCTGTGTATATCATATTCCATCCATATTGACTGCTGTATATCTCCATCCATTGACTGCTGTGTATCTCCATATTGACTGCTGTGTATCTCCATCCATATTGACTGCTGTATATCTCTCCATATTGACTGCTGTGTATTGACTGCTGTGTATCTCCATCCATATTGACTGCTGTATATCTCCATCCATATTGACTGCTGTATATCTCCATATTGACTGCTGTATATCTCCATCCATATTGACTGCTGTATATCTCCATATTGACTGCATATTGACATATTGACTGTATCTCCATCCATATTGACTGCTGTATATCTCCATATTGACTGCTGTATATCTCCATATTGACTGCTGTGTATCTCCTCCATATTGACTGCTGTGTATCTCCATCCATATTGACTGCTGTATATCCATCCATATTGACTGCTGTATATCTCCATCCATATTGACTGCTGTATATCTCCATCCATATTGACTGCTGTATATCTCATCCATATTGACCATCCATATTGACTGCTGTGTATCTCCATCCATATTGACTGCTGTATATCTCCATCCATATTGACTGCTGTGTATCTCCATCCATATTGACTGCTGTATATCTCCATATTGACTGCATCCATATTGACTGCTGTGTATCTCCATCCATATTGACTGCTGTATATCTCCATCCATATTGACTGCTGTGTATCTCCATATTGACTGCTGTATATCTCCATATTGACTGCTGTATATCTCCATCCATATTGACTGCTGTATATCTCCTCCATATTGACTGCTGTGTATATCCATCCATATTGACTGCTGTGTATCTCCATCCATATTGACTGCTGTGTATCTCCATCCATATTGACTGCTGCTGTATATCTCCATCCATATTGACTGCTGTATATCTCATCCATATTGACTGCTGTATATCTCCATCCATATTGACTGCATATTGTATATCTCCATCCATATTGACTGCTGTATATCTCTCCATATTGACTGCTGTGTATCTCCATCCATATTGACTGCTGTGTATCTCCATCCATATTGACTGCTGTATATCTCCATCCATATTGACTGCTGTATATCTCCATATTGACTGCTGTATATCTCCATCCATATTGACTGCTGTGTATCTCCATCCATATTGACTGCTGTGTATCTCCATATTGACTGCTGTGTATCTCCATATTGACTCTGTGTATCATCCATATTGACTGCTGTGTATCTCCATATTGACTGCTGTATCTCCATATTGACTGCTGTATATCTCCATCCATATTGACTGCTGTATATCTCCATCCATATTGACTGCTGTGTATCTCCATATTGACTGCTGTGTATCTCCATCCATATTGACTGCTGTATATCTCCATATTGACTGCTGTGTATCTCCATCCATATTGACTGCTGTATATCCATATTCCTGTATATCTCCATATTGACTGCTGTGTATCTCCATCCATATTGACTGCTGTATATCTCCATCCATATTGACTGCTGTATATCTCCATCCATATTGACTGCTGTATATCTCCATATTGACTGCTGTATATCTCCATATTGACTGCTGTATATCCTCCATATTGACTGCTGTGTATCTCCATCCATATTGACTGCTGTGTATCTCCTGTGTATCTCCATCCATATTGACTGCTGTATATCTCCATCCATATTGACTGCTGTATATCCATCCATATTGACTGCTGTATATCTCCATCCATATTGACTGCTGTGTATCTCCATATTGACTGCTGTATATCATCCATATTGATCTGCTGTATATCTCCATATTGACTGCTGTGTATCTCCATATTGACTGCTGTGTATCTCCATCCATATTGACTGCTGTGTATCTCCATCCATATTGACTGCTGTGTATCTCCATATTGACTGCTGTATATCTCCATCCATATTGTATATCTCCATCCATATTGACTGCTGTGTATCTCCATATTGACTGCTGTGTATCTCCATATTGACTGCTGTGTATCTCCATATTGACTGCTGTATATCCATCCATATTGACTGCTGTATATCTCCATCCATATTGACTGCTATATCTATATGACTCCATCCATATTGACTGCTGTGTATCTCCATCCATATTGACTGCTGTGTATCTCCATCCATATTGACTGCTGTATATCTCCATCCATATTGACTGCTGTATATCTCCATATTGACTGCTGTGTATCTCCATATTGACTGCTGTATATCTCCATCCATATTGACTGCTGTGTATCTCCATCCATATTGACTGCTGTATATCTCCATCCATATTGACTGCTGTATATCTCCATATTGACTGCTGTGTATCTCCATCCATATTGACTGCTGTGTATCTCCATATTGACTGCTGTGTATCTCCATCCATATTGACTGCTGTATATCTCCATATTGACTGCTGTGTATCTCCATCCATATTGACTGCTGTATATCTCCATCCATATTGACTGCTGTATATCTCCATATTGACTGCTGTATATCTCCATCCATATTGACTGCTGTATATCCATCCATATTGACTGCTGTATATCTCCATATTGACTTGTATATCTCCATCCATATTGCTGTATATCTCCATCCATATTGACTGCTGTGTATCTCCATCCATATTGACTGCTGTATATCTCCATCCATATTGACTGCTGTATATCTCCATCCATATTGACTGCTGTGTATCTCCATATTGACTGCCATCTCCATATTGACTGCTGTATATCTCCATCCATATTGACTGCTGTGTATCTCCATCCATATTGACTGCTGTGTATCCTCCATATTGACTGCTGTATATCCATATTGACTGCTGTATATCTCCATCCATATTGACTGCTGTATATCTCCATCCATATTGACTGCTGTCCATATTGACTGCTGTATATCTCCATATTGACTGCTGTGTATCTCCATATTGACTGCTGTATATCTCCATCCATATTGACTGCTGTGTATCTCCATCATATTGACTGCTGTATATCTCCATATTGACTGCTGTATATCTCCATATTGACTGCTGTATATCTCCATATTGACTGCTGTGTATCTCCATATTGCCTGCTGTGTATCTCCATATTGACTGCTGTATATCTCCATCCATATTGACTGCTGTGTATCTCCATATTGACTGCTGTATATCTCCATCCATATTGACTGCTGTGTATCTCCATCCATATTGACTGCTGTATATCTCCATCCATATTGACTGCTGTATATCTCCATCCATATTGACTGCTGTATATCTCCATATTGACTGCTGTATATCATCCATATTGACTGCTGTGTATCTCCATCCATATTGACTGCTGTATATCTCCCATCCATATTGACTGCTGTATATCTCCATCCATATTGACTGCTGTATATCATCCATATTGACTGCTGTGTATCTCCATCCATATTGACTGCTGTATCTCCATATTACTGCTGTATATCTCCATATTGACTGCTGTATATCTCCATCCATATTGACTGCTGTGTATCTCCATCCATATTGACTGCTGTATATCTCCATCCATATTGACTGCTGTGTATCTCCATATTGACTGCTGTGTATCTCCATCCATATTGACTGCTGTATATCTCCATCCATATTGACTGCTGTGTATCTCCATCCATATTGACTGCTGTGTATCTCCATCCATATTGACTGCTGTATATCTCCATCCATATTGACTGCTGTGTATCCTCCATCCATATTGACTGCTGTATATCTCCATCCATATTGACTGCTGTGTATCATCCATATTGACTGCTGTATATCTCCATATTGACTGCTGTATATCTCCATCCATATTGACTGCTGTATATCTCCATCCATATTGATATTGACTGACTGTGTATCTCCATATTGACTGCTGTATATCTCCATCCATATTGACTGCTGTATATCTCCATCCATATTGACTGCTGTATATCTCCATCCATATTGACTGCTGTATATCTCCATCCATATTGACTGCTGTGTATCTCCATATTGACTGCTGTATATCTCCATCCATATTGACTGCTGTATATCCATCCATATTGACTGCTGTATATCCATCCATATTGACTGCTGTATATCTCCATATTGACTGCTATATCTCCATCCATATTGACTGCTGTATATCTCCATCCATATTGACTGCTGTGTATCTCCATCCATATTGACTGCTGTATATCTCCATCCATATTGACTGCTGTATATCTCCATCCATATTGACTGCTGTATATCTCCATCCATATTGACTGCTGCTGTATATCTCCATCCATATTGACTGCTGTGTATCTCCATCCATATTGACTGCTGTATATCTCCATATTGACTGCTGTATATCTCCATCCATATTGACTGCTGTATATCTCTCCATATTGACTGCTGTATATCTCCATATTGACTGCTGTATATCCTCCATATTGACTGCTTGTATCCATCCATATTGACTGCTGTATATCTCCATATTGACTGCTGTGTATCTCCATCCATATTGACTGCTGTATATCCATATTGACTGCTGTATATCCTCCTGTATATCCATATTGACTGCTGTATATCTCCATATTGACTGCTGTATATCTCCATCCATATTGACTGCTGTGTATCTCCATCCATATTGACTGCTGTATATCTCCATCCATATTGACTGCTGTATATCCATATTGACTGCTGTATATCCATATTGACTGCTGTGTATCTCCATATTGACTGCTGTATATCCATCCATATTGACTGCTGTGTATCTCCATATTGACTGCTGTATATCTCCATCCATATTGACTGCTGTATATCTCCATCCATATTGACTGCTGTATATCTCCATCCATATTGACTGCTGTATATCTCCATATTGACTGCTGTGTATCCATATTGACTGCTGTATATCTCCATATTGACTGCTGTGTATCATATTGACTGCTGTATATCTCCATCCATATTGACTGCTGTATATCTCCATCCATATTGACTGCTGTATATCATATTCCATCCATATTGACTGCTGTGTATCTCCATATTGACTGCTGTGTATCTCCATATTGACTGCTGTATATCATATTCCATCCATATTGACTGCTGTGTATCTCTCCATCCATATTGACTGCTGTATATCTCCATCCATATTGACTGCTGTATATCTCCATCCATATTGACTGCTGTGTATCTCCATATTGACTGCTGTATATCTCCATCCATATTGACTGCTGTATATCTCCATCCATATTGACTGCTGTGTATCTCCATCCATATTGACTGCTGTATATCTCCATATTGACTGCTGTATATCTCCTCCATATTGACTGCTGTGTATCTCCATCCATATTGACTGCTGTATATCTCCTCCATATTGACTGCTGTATCTCCATCCATATTGACTGCTGTATATCTCCATCCATATTGACTGCTGTATATCTCCATATTGACTGCTGTATATCTCCATCCATATTGACTGCTGTGTATCTCCATATATTGACATATTGACTGTATATCTCCATCCATATTGACTGCTGTATCTCCATCCATATTGACTGCTGTATATCTCCATCCATATTGACTGCTGTGTATATCTGACCTGTGTATCCATATTGACTGCTGTATATCTCCATCCATATTGACTGCTGTATATATCCATATTGACTGCTGTGTATCCATATTGACTGCTGTATATCTCCATCCATATTGACTGCTGTATATCTCCATATTGACTGCTGTATATCTCCATCCATATTGACTGCTGTATATCTCCATCCATATTGACTGCTGTGTATCTCCATCCATATTGACTGCTGTGTATCTCCATATTGACTGCTGTGTATCTCCATCCATATTGACTGCTGTATATCTCCATCCATATTGACTGCTGTATATCTCCATCCATATTGACTGCTGTGTATCTCCATATTGCCTGCTGTGTATCTCCATATTGACTGCTGTATATCTCCATATTGACTGCTGTATATCTCCATCCATATTGCCTGCTGTGTATCTCCATATTGACTGCTGTATATCTCCATCCATATTGACTGCTGTGTATCTCCATATTGACTGCTGTATATCCATATTGACTGCTGTATATCTCCATCCATATTGACTGCTGTGTATCTCCATATCTCCATCCATATTGACTGCTGTATATCTCCATCCATATTGACTGCTGTGTATCTCCATCTCCATCCATATTGACTGCTGTATATCTCCATCCATATTGACTGCTGTGTATCTCCATCCATATTGACTGCTGTGTATCTCCATCCATATTGACTGCTGTATATCTCCATCCATATTGACTGCTGTATATCTCCATCCATATTGACTGCTGTGTATCTCCATCCATATTGACTGCTGTATATCTCCATCTTATTGACTGCTGTATATCTCCATATTGACTGCTGTATATCTCCATCCATATTGACTGCTGTATATCTCCATCCATATTGACTGCTGTATCTATCTCCATCCATATTGACTGCTGTGTATCTCCATCCATATTGACTGCTGTGTATCTCCATCCATATTGACTGCTGTATCTCCATCCATATTGACTGCTGTGTATCTCCATCCATATTGACTGCTGTGTATCTCCATCCATATTGACTGCTGTGTATCTCCATCCATATTGACTGCTGTGTATCTCCATATTGACTGCTGTATATCTCCATCCATATTGACTGCTGTGTATCTCATCCATATTGATTGTATCTCCATCCATATTGACTGCTGTGTATCTCCATCCATATTGACTGCTGTGTATCTCCATCCATATTGACTGCTGTGTATCTCCATCCATATTGACTGCTGTGTATCTCCATATTGACTGCTGTGTATCTCCATCCATATTGACTGCTGTATATCTCCATATTGACTGCTGTGTATCTCCATCCATATTGACTGCTGTGTATCTCCATCCATATTGACTGCTGTATATCTCCATCCATATTGACTGCTGTGTATCTCCATCCATATTGACTGCTGTGTATATCCATCCATATTGACTGCTGTGTATCTCCATCCATATTGACTGCTGTGTATCTCCATCCATATTGACTGCTGTGTATCTCCATCCATATTGACTGCTGTATATCATATTGACCATCCATATTGACTGCTGTGTATCTCCATCCATATTGATCTCCATCCATATTGACTGCTGTATATCTCCATCCATATTGACTGCTGTATATCTCCATCCATATTGACTGCTGTATATCTCCATCCATATTGACTGCTGTATATCTCCATCCATATTGACTGCTGTATATCTCCATCCATATTGACTGCTGTGTATCTCCATCCATATTGACTGCTGTATATCCATCCATATTGACTGCTGTGTATCTCCATCCATATTGACTGCTGTGTATCTCCATCCATATTGACTGCTGTATATCTCCATCCATATTGACTGCTGTGTATCTCCATCCATATTGACTGCTGTATATCTCCATCCATATTGACTGCTGTATATCTCCATCCATATTGACTGCTGTATATCTCCATCCATATTGACTGCTGTATATCTCCATCCATATTGACTGCTATATCTCCATCCATATTGACTGCTGTGTATCTCCATCCATATTGACTGCTGTATATCTCCATATTGACTGCTGTATATCTCCATCCATATTGACTGCTGTATCTCCATCCATATTGACTGCTCCATATTGACTGCTGTATATCTCCATCCATATTGACTGCTGTATATCTCCATCCATATTGACTGTATATCTCCATCCATATTGATATCTCCATATTGATTGACATATTGCTGTATATCTCCATCCATATTGACTGCTGTATATCTCCATCCATATTGACTGCTGTATATCTCCATATTGACTGCTGTGTATCTCCATCCATATTGATCTCCATCCATATTGACTGCTGTATCTCCATCCATATTGACTGCTGTATATCTCCATCCATATTGACTGCTGTATATCTCCATCCATATTGACTGCTGTGTATCTCCATCCATATTGACTGCTGTATATCTCCATCCATATTGACTGCTGTGTATCTCCATATTGACTGCTGTGTATCTCCATCCATATTGACTGCTGTGTATCTCCATATTGACTGCTGTGTATCTCCATATTGACTGCTGTATATCTCCATCCATATTGACTGCTGCATATCTCCTTCCTTCCTTCCTTCCTTCTTCCTTCCTTCCTTCCTTCCTTCCTTCCTTCCTTCCTTCCTTCCTTCCTTCCTTCCTTCCTTCCTTCCTTCCTTCCTTCCTTCCTTCCTTCCTTCCTTCCTTCAGTGTTTTGCGGTGCCCTGTCCCTCTTTGAAAATAATCTAATCTAATTTGACTGTGTTGACTGTATTGTTGTGTATTTGACTGTGTTGACTGTATTGTTGTGTATTTGACTGTGTTGTTGTGTACAGTGCCTTGCGAAAGTATTCGGCCCTCTTGAACTTTGCGACCATTTGCCACATTTCAGGCTTCAAACATAAAGATATAAAACTGTATTTTTTTGTGAAGAATCAACAACAAGTGGGACACAATCATGAAGTGGAACGACATTTATTGGATATTTCAAACTTTTTTAACAAATCAAAAACTGAAAAATTGGGCGTGCAAAATTATTCAGCCCCTTTACTTTCAGTGCAGCAAACTCTCTCCAGGAGTTCAGTGAGGATCTCTGAATGGTCCAATGTTGACCTAAATGACTAATGATGATAAATACAATCCACCTGTGTGTAATCAAGTCTCCATATATATGCACCTGCACTGTGATAGTCTCAGAGGTCCGTTAAAAGCGCAGAGAGCATCATGAAGAACAAGGAACACACCAGGCATGTCCGAGATACTGTTGTGAAGAAGTTTAAAGCTTTAAAAGTTTTAATTTCCCAAGCTTTAAACATCCTAAGGAGCACTGTGCAAGCGATAATATTGAAATAGAAGGAGTATCAGACCACTGCAAATCTACCAAGACCTGGCCGTCCCTCTAAACTTTCAGCTCATACAAGGAGAAGACTGATCAGAGATGCAGCCAAGAGGCCCATGATCACTCTGGATGAACTGCAGAGATCTACAGCTGAGGTGGGAGACTCTGTCCATAGGACAACAATCAGTCGTATATTGCACAAATCTGGCCTTTATGGAAGAGTGGCAAGAAGAAAGCCATTTCTTAAAGATATCCATAAAAAGTGTTGTTTAAAGTTTCCACAAGCCACCTGGGAGACACACCAAACATGTGGAAGAAGGTGCTCTGATCAGATGAAACCAAAATGGAACTTTTTGGCAACAATGCAAAACGTTATGTTTGGCGTAAAAAGCAACACATCTCATCACCCTGAACACACCATCCCCACTGTCAAACATGGTGGTGGCAGCATCATGGTTTGTGCCTGCTTTTCTTCAGCAGGGACAGGGAAGATGGTTAAAATTGATGGGAAGATGGATGGAGCCAAATACAGGACCATTCTGGAAGAAAACCTGATGGAGTCTGCAAAAGACCTGAGACTGGGACGGAGATTTGTCTTCCAACAAGACAATGATCCAAAACATAAAGCAAAATCTACAATGGAATGGTTCAAAAATAAACATATCCAGGTGTTAGAATGGCCAAGTCAAAGTCCAGACCTGAATCCAATCGAGAATCTGTGGAAAGAACTGAAAACTGCTGTTCACAAATGCTCTCCATCCAACCTCACTAAGCTCGAGCTGTTTTGCAAGGAGGAATGGGAAAAAAATTCAGTCTCTCGATGTGCAAAACTGATAGAGACATACCCCAAGCGGCTTACAGCTGTAATCGCAGCAAAAGGTGGCGCTACAAAGTATTAACTTAAGGGGGCTGAATAATTTTGCACACCCAATTTTTCAGTTTTTGATCTGTTAAAAAAGTTTGAAATATCCAATAAATGTCATTCCACTTCATGATTGTGTCCCACTTGTTGTTGATTCTTCACAAAAATATACAGTTTTATATCTTTATGTTTGAAGCCTGAAATGTGGCAAAAGGTCGCAAAGTTCAAGGGGGCCGAATACTTTCGCGAGGCACTGTATTTGACTGTGTTGACTGTGTTGTTGTGTATTTGACTGTGTTGTTGTGTATTTGGCTGTGTTGTTGTGTATTTAACTGTGTTTTCGTGTTGTTGTGTATTTGATTGTGTTGTTGTGTTGTTGTGTATTTGACTGTGTTGTTGTGTTGTTGTGTATTTGACTGTGTTGTTGTGTATTTGACTGTATTGTTGTGTTGTTGTGTATTTGGCTGTGTTGTTGTGTATTTAACTATGTTTTCGTGTTGTTGTGTATTTGATTATTTTGTTGTGTTGTTGTGTATTTGACTGCGTTGTTGTGTTGTTGGGTATTTGACATGGTTGTTGTGTATTTAACTGTGTTGTTGTGTTGTTGTGTATTTGATTGTTTTGTTGTGTTGTTGTGTATTTGACATGGTTCTTGTGTATTTGACTGTGTTGTTGTGTTGTTGTGCATTTGACTGTGTTGTTGTGTATTTGACTGTGTTGTTGTGTTGTTGTGTATTTGACTGTGTTGTTGTGTATTTGACTGTGTTGTTGTGTATTTGACTGTGTTGTCGTGTTGTTGTGTATTTGGCTGTGTTGTTGTGTATTTGACTGTATTGTTGTGTATTTGACTGTATTGTTGTGTATTTGACTGTGTTGTTGTGTATTTGACTGTGTTGTTGTGTTGTTGTGTATTTGACTGTGTTGTCGTGTTGTGTATTTGACTGTGTTGTTGTGTATTTGACTGTGTTGTTGTGTTACTGTGTATTTGACTGTGTGTTCATGTTACTGTGTATTTGACTGTGTTGTTGTGTTACTGTGTATTTGACTGTGTGTTCATGTTACTGTGTATTTGACTGTGTTGTTGTGTTGTTGTGTATTTGACTGTGTTGTTGTGTATTTGAATGTGTTGTTGGGTATTTGACTATGTTGTTGGGTATTTGACTGTGTTGTTGTGTATTTGACTGTGTTGTTGTGTATTTGACTGTGTTGTTGTGTATTTGACTGTGTTGTTGTGTTGTTGTGTATTTGACTGTGTTGTCGTGTTGGGTATTTGACTGTGTTGTTGTGTATTTGACTGTGTTGTTGTGTTACTGTGTATTTGACTGTGTGTTCATGTTACTGTGTATTTGACTGTATTGTTGTGTATTTGACTGTGTTGTTGTGTTGTTGTGTATTTGACTGTGTTGTTGTGTATTTGACTGTGTTGTTGTGTATTTGACTGTGTTGTTGTGTATTTGACTGTGTGTTCGTGTTACTGTGTATTTGACTGTGTTGTTGTGTATTTGACTGTGTTGTTGTGTTGTTGTGTATTTGACTGTGTTGTTGTGTATTTGGTGGTGTTGTTGTGTTGTTGTGTATTTGACTGTGTTGTTGTGTTGTTGTGTATTTTACTGTGTTGTTGTTTATTTGACTGTGTTGTTGTGTTGTTGTGTATTTGACTGTGTTGTTGTGTATTTGACTTTGTTATCGTGTTGGGTATTTGACTGTGTTATTGTGTTGTTGTGTATTTGACTGTGTTGTTGTGTTACTGTGTATTTGACTGTGTGTTCATGTTACTGTGTATTTGACTGTGTTGTTGTGTTTTGTGTATTTGACTGTGTTGTTGTGTATTTGACTGTGTTGTTGGGTATTTGACTGTGTTGTTGTGTATTTGACTGTGTTGTTGTGTATTTGACTGTGTTGTTGTTTATTTGACTGTGTTGTTGTGTTGTTGTGTATTTGACTGTGTTGTTGTGTATTTGACTGTGTTATCGTGTTGGGTATTTGACTGTGTTATTGTGTTGTTGTGTATTTGACTGTGTTGTTGTGTTACTGTGTATTTGACTGTGTGTTCATGTTACTGTGTATTTGACTGTGTATTTGTTGTGTTTTTGTGTATTTGACTGTGTTGTTGTGTATTTGACTGTGTTGTTGGGTATTTGACTGTGTTGTTGTGTATTTGACTGTGTTGTTGTGTATTTGACTGTGTTGTTGTTATTTACTGTTTGTTGTGTTGTTGTGTGTGTTGTTGTGTATTTGACTGTGTTGTTGTGTATTTGACTGTGTTATTTGACTGTGTTGTTGTGGTATTTGACTGTGTTATTGTGTTGTTGTGTATTTGACTGTGTTGTTGTGTTGACTGTGTTGTGTATTTATTTGACTGTGTTGTGTGTTCATGTTACTGTGTATTTGACTGTGTTGTTGTGTTGTTGTGCATTTGACTGTGTTGTTGTGTATTTGACTGTGTTGTTGTGTTGTTGTGTATTTGACTGTGTTGTTGTGTATTTGACTGTGTTGTTGTGTATTTGACTGTGTTGTCGTGTTGTTGTGTATTTGGCTGTGTTGTTGTGTATTTGACTGTGTTGTTGTGTATTTGACTGTGTTGTTGTGTTGTTGTGTATTTGACTGTATTGTTGTGTATTTGACTGTATTGTTGTGTATTTGACTGTGTTGTTGTGTATTTGACTGTATTTGTTGTTGTGTTGTTGTGTATTTGACTTGTGTTGTTGTGTATTTGACTGTGTGTTGTGACTGTGTTGTTGTGTTACTGTGTATTTGACTGTGTTTGTTTGTGTATTTGACTGTGTTGTTGTGTTACTGTGTATTTGACTGTGTGTTCATGTTACTGTGTATTTGACTGTGTTGTTTTGTTGTTGTGTATTTGACTGTGTTGTTGTGTATTTGAATGTGTTGTTGGGTATTTGACTATGTTGTTGGGTATTTGACTGTGTTGTTGTGCATTTGACTGTGTTGTTGTGTATTTGACTGTGTTGTTGTGTATTTGACTGTGTTGTTGTGTTGTTGTGTATTTGACTGTGTTGTCGTGTTGGGTATTTGACTGTGTTGTTGTGTATTTGACTGTGTTGTTGTGTTACTGTGTATTTGGCTGTGTGTTCATGTTACTGTGTATTTGACTGTATTGTTGTGTATTTGACTGTGTTGTTGTGTTGTTGTGTATTTGACTGTGTTGTTGTGTATTTGACTGTGTTGTTGTGTATTTGACTGTGTTGTTGTGTATTTGACTGTGTGTTCGTGTTACTGTGTATTTGACTGTGTTGTTGTGTATTTGACTGTGTTGTTGTGTTGTTGTGTATTTGACTGTGTTGTTGTGTTGTTGTGTATTTGACTGTGTTGTTGTGTATTTGGTGTTGTTGTTGTGTTGTTGTGTATTTGACTGTGTTGTTGTGTTGTTGTGTATTTGACTGTGTTGTTGTTTATTTGACTGTGTTGTTGTGTTGTTGTGTATTTGACTGTGTTGTGTATTTGACTGTGTTATCGTGTTGGGTATTTGACTGTGTTATTGTGTTGTTGTGTATTTGACTGTGTTGTTGTGTTACTGTGTATTTGACTGTGTGTTCATGTTACTGTGTATTTGACTGTGTTGTTGTGTTTTTGTGTATTTGACTGTGTTGTTGGGTATTTGACTGTGTTGTTGTGTATTCGACTGTGTTGTTGTGTATTTGACTGTGTTGTTGTGTATTTGACTGTGTTGTCGTGTATTTGACTGTGTTGTCGTGTTGTTGTGTATTTGACTGTGTTGTTGTGTTGTTGTGTATTTGACTGTGTTGTTGTGTATTTGACTGTGTGTTCATGTTACCGTGTATTTGATTGTCATCGCTCCTTGACAGTGCGTGAGTGAAAGTGTCTCCTTGCGAGGTCAGAGTGGAGCTGCCAGATAGCAGAAAAGCAATATCCTAGGGAGGGACGCAACTTGGAGAGAGGGGGGTTGTGGGATATCACGCTGATAGTCATCTGCTGTTTCACATGAGCTGTTGTGTGTGTGTATTTGTTTCTGTGTGTTTTTGTGTGTGTTTTTTGTGTGTGTGTGTGTGTGTGTGTGTGTGTGTGTGTGTGTGTGTGTGTGTGTGTGTGTGTGCGCTGATGGAGGTGAGGGTAGGGTGAACGGTTGACTGCTTTATTTGTGGGGAGGACTGGGAGGAGTGACCCTCTCAATTCACAGACACACTCATAACTACATAGAGGAGGGAGACAGTGAGGGAGACAGGGAGGGAGAGGGAGAGGGAGAGGGAGAGGGAGAGGGAGAGGCGGACGGACGGACGGACGGACGGACGGACGGACGGACAGACAGACATTAGAAGGTACTAGGACATAATTTACCACGGAGACAGACTTGTATAGGGAATGAGCTGTCATTTGGTATCCAGCCCACCTCTGGTCCATCAGCCCAGTGTCCTGCAGCCAAGTCCCTAGAACACACATCTCCCCACGTGTGTTTGAAACCTTTCCATCCGTTCCATTCAGGCCATTTCAAAGAGCTCTTTCCTCCGATTTAAAGTGGCACCAGCCACCACTGCAGAACATCTCTGGTCTATCAGTTTCCAACCCACTGTGTGTGTGTGTGTGTGTGTGTGCTCTTTGCGTCTCTACAGCCAACTCACCAGACCACCTCCATCCTCCGCTCAGCCCACTGTCCTGCCGCCAACATGCCCACTCTGGGCCTCTCCCCTCGGGGTGGATAGCAGGATAACAGGGCCTTCAAAGGCTGGGACTATTCTACAAAGCATCAGGCTTTGCTTTAGATGTGGCTACACACACACACACACACACAGAAACACACACACAGAAACACACACACACACACACACATTCCCTAATTTAGGCAACTAGCACATTGATGCCAATTAAAAAAGCTTTCCAAATGACTGATAGAATGAGGGAGAATCATTCATATGCAGCCTGACTTACAAAAAGATTTCAGTAAGAAAAACAAGTGATTTTAGATAATAAAAGGTGTTTTAAAGACAAGTGAAAAGGTGTTCTCAGTAAAAAAAGAGAGAGAGAGAGAGAGAGAGAGAGAGAGACAGAGAGAGAGAGAGAGAGAGCGGTACATAAGGCTGCACCCTATCCCCTATATCGTGCCCTAGTTTTGACCAGAGGCAGAATAGGGTGCTATTTAGGATGTAACTCTGTGTGTGTTGTGTAGGGAGTGGAAGGCCAGCAGCAGAAGGACCATGGTTTATAGCTGTACTAAAACCCTCCATGGTCCGGCTGCTCTGCTCAGGGAAAGCGAAGGTCACGCTGTTTATGGCTCTTAGTCTCCAACATTATAAAGCACCCGCTGCATTTAAACTCAGCGTTCAGCCTGACACATTTGGCCTGTCAACACTGCTCTTTTCCTCAATGTGACTTGGATTGAATCCCGGTGTTAATTACCTAACAGTTTTAATGAAAGCTCATGACACAACATCCTCTGTAGAAAGCAGGAAGATGTCTGAGTGTAACCGTGTAGCCTGCGTCCCTCTCCTCGCCCCGACCTGGGCTCCAACCAGGGACCCTTCTCTGCCCATCGCTCCACAAAAAGCTGTGGCTCTGCAGGTCTCAGAGCGAGTGACGTCATTAGCGCGCACCACGCTAACTCGCTGGCCATTTGACATCGGTTACATGAGGGTGAATATTAAGCCTTCCTTGTCTTTGTTCATTATTCTTATTATGCTCAAACACCAGGCCTGGTCCCAGAAATGTACCTCTTCTCTCCTTTTTTTTTAACCTTTATTTAACCAGGCAAGTCAGTTAAGAACAAATTCTTATTTTCAATGATGGCCTGGGAACAGTGGGTTAACTGCCTTTTCAAGGGCAGAACGACAGATTTGTACCTTGTCAGCTCGGGGGTTTGAACTCGCAACCTTCCGGTTACTAGTCCAACGCTCTAACCACTTGGCTACCCTGCCGCCCCTCTCTTCTCCTCTCCTCTCCTCTCCTGTCTATGTGAATCTAGTGGGGGCAGAGATCAGAAAGAGAATATAAATTCACAACACTTCTCACTCTTACTCACTCTCTCTCTCTGACACTGAGGAATGTAGTTAGTTCCCTATATACAGTGTCAAAAGTAGGGCACTATATAGGGAATATGGTGCCATTTGCGACGCAGACAAAGAGAAAGATATAAACTTTAAAAATGCAACGTCACTTTTCTCAAGTTTGTTTAGCTTGTTAAAGTGTTTTGTTTGTCAAGTTCGTTCAGTTGTTAAAGTGTTTTGTTTGCTCTGTGTTGGTTGAATAGACTATATATGTACATTTAATTAACCGTAACCATGGAAATTTGAAAGAAGAAAATTGTTGTCTCTCCTTTGTTGTTGGATTTCTTTACATGGTCATTGGAAACGTGGTTGGATCTAACTAAACCGTGACCCCACACACCGTGACCCCAAACACCGTGACCCCACACCCCGTGACCCCACACACACAAACGTTTTTTTTTTACTTCCTGAAATCTGAAAGCTGCTGTCACTGCAACACAATGTATTTGTCTGTGATTGGTTAATTCTGCTATCCATCCCCACACAGAGCGGTACTCCCCCCGTTGAGTTGACTACCTAACCTTGCCCATTGAAGGACAAGCTGAGGATGTAATGCAGTCGGCCTGGAGTAGTCTCTCACTGTGTATGTCCCAAATGGCACCCTCATCCCTATATAGTTCACTGTATAGGGACTCTGACCAGAGCCCTATGGGAATCCCTAAGGGCCCTGGTCAATAGTAGTGCATTAGTGTATATAGTGGAAAGGGTGCCGTCTGGGAATGAGCCACAGATATTGATTGCTTCTTCAGACTTCCTCTCTCCTCTTCTCTCCTCTTCTCCCCCTCTCTCCTCTTCTCTCCTCTTCTTCCCCTCTCTCCTCTTCTCTCCTCTTCTCTCCTCTTCTCTCCTCTTCTCTCCTCTTCTCCCCCTCTCTCCTCTTCTCTCCTCTTCTCCCCTTCTCTCCTCTTCTCTCCTCTTCCCCCTCTCTCCTTTTCTCTCCTCTTCTCTCCTCTTCCCCCTCTCTCCTCTTCTCCTCCTCTCTCCTCTTC